>NC_136960.1:32750248-32840248 GCF_032717465.1 Coenobita brevimanus | reverse complement strand
CCCACTTCCGCTTCCTCTGGGTCCACCCACCTCCTCGATGCACCCCATTCCCTAAAAACAACCCACTCCCTGCAGCCCCTCCCTCTCTCAATAATTCCTGTTTTTTTTTTTTTTTTCAAAATCTCCTCCCTCTCCCAGAACCATTTCTCTCTCTTTCACAAGGCCTTTTGACATCACTCCGGCTCCAATCTCTTTTCCATCATCCCCCCACCTCCATCTCTCTCCCTCCATTCCTTACCTCACCTCATTTTTCCTTCCTTTCCACACTCATCTTCCTGACCGTTATCCCCTCCCAAGTACACATACTTAGGTCCTCTTTTTTTTCCAGGGTCCCTCACTCCCCTCCTGCCCCCTTTCCCCCATTCTCTCCAAGCCACTCCTTTCCCTCTTGGTTCCTCCTTTTTATCCACCCCTCTCTCTCGCAACTGCTTTTTCTCAGGTCCTCTTTTCCTTATACTCCCATCTGGTACCCATTTTTCATATCCATCATTTCCTTCCAGGCTCAGTCCTCTTCCTTCCATGCCCATAATTATCTCCTCTCCAAAGATTCCCTTCTCTTCTCCCCACGCATTCTCTCTCTTCCTATCGCTTTCCACCCTCCATGCAAGCATCTCTCTCTTCTTCCCACGCCTCCCCCTCACCCTCTCTTCTTTCTAGATCTACTTTCCCTCCTTCCAGCCACCTTCCTAAATCCTCTCCTTTCTTCTTGGTCCTATTGTAAACACTCACTGTTCTCTCCTGTCTATACAGGCACCCAAATTACCTCCAGGATTCTTGTTCTTCCATCTCCCTTACTTCATGTTCCTACACATCCCTCTAAAGTCCTCTCACTTCTTTCCAGGTCCCCCCTTTCCTCCACTTCTCTGCAGGCTCTTACTTCTCTCTGCTGCCCTACACTTTCCTCCATTTCCTTCGTAGTCTCTTCCTTCCTTCAGTTTTCTCCATTCCCTGCTCGTTTTTTGGCCATGCATTTCCTCCACTTTCCTTCATTCCCTCCATTCATCCCCCGGCACCAGCACTGCACACGGGGGTCGGTGAAAGTGATGGGTACCCCTACGCCTTTTTTTTTTTTCCTTTCTGCCTCTCTCCCTCTTCTAATCTATGTACTTTCCTGCAGTTTCATTTCTTATCGTTATTCCATCCTTGCCTATGTCCTTCAACTTTCTTTTTTCTTTTTTTTTTTTGGGGGGGGTTCTCGTTCCCTTTATGCCCCCTTCCGTTTGTGCTTCTATAGATGTGAGCCTTTCCCCATGTTTCTGTCCCTGTATATCCTTCCCGGCATCTCTCTTTCCGTTAAGGCTTCTTACCCTAATTATCTTCTACTCTGCCGCGTTCCATCCTGCCTCAGTACCTTCTTATACATATTTTTTCTTTTTGTACCTCTCCTTTTGTCACAGTTTCCCTGTCTCCCATTTATGCTTCCTTGGTATAGCTGTCCTTCCTTTACACACATCCTCTCTCTTTTCCTATTGCTCTCCATCCATGTGTCCCTTTGTCTCCTTCCTGGTCTTTTCTTTCCTTTCTTTGTGGCATTGTTTCTCATTCCCTTTATCTTCAGTTTTGCCTTTCCCTTTGTTTCTCGTTCCCTTTGTCTTCCCTTCTGTTTGTCTCACTGCGTTTTCCCATTCTCTCCTATCCTTTGTCTCTCAATTCATTGTCGTGGTCTTCCCTTCCCTCTCCTTTTGTCTTTCATTTTATTATCACTGTTTCTTCTTTCGTTTATCTCCTTACCATTTCCCCCCATTGTCTGTCCTTCCTTTTGTTTCTGATTCTTGTTGACTTTGTCCCATTACCTTGCTTCCCATTATCAGTTTATACATCTGAAACTCTGAAGATGTCTTAAAATGTAGACGAATGTTCGGTATTCCAGTGCTTCATCTCCTGCAGATATTATTCATATTTGTAAACACACACACACACACACACACACACACACACACACACACACACACACACACACACACACACACACACACACACACACACACACACACCTGAATCGCATATACTGTAAGTAGCCACCCACGAAAGAACCATCAGATCCAGCCTGAAGATGGAACAAAGTAGTTCAGAAATGTCGCTGCTCAATTGGGAACTCCTGAAGAAACTCCGAGAATACCACCGAAAAATTGTACGGTAAATAGAAACCGTACATAAGAAAATCAATAACTGTGCCATAGCTTTCAACCTCGTATGCCTCCAAGAATAAATACCGTGTGTGTGTGTGTGTGTGTGTGTGTGTGTGTGTGTGTGTGTGTGTGTGTGTGTGTGTGTGTGTGTGTGTGTGTGTGTGTGTGTGTGTGTGTGTATACAAGTATCTATTTATCTATCAATCTATCTATCTATATACAGTATATGTATATATATGTATATATATCTATATCTATCTATCTATCTATATACAGTATATGTATATATAGCTATATTTATCTATCTGTCTATCTATCTATCTATATATCATCATCATCATCATCAGCCATAACTAGTTCACTGCTGAACAAAGGCCTCCCCCAACCTTTTCCAAGAATTACTTGACTGAGCCAATCTTTGCCACGTTTTCCCTGCAAATTTCTCTATCTCATCTCTCCATCTTCTGTCTGGCCTTTTTCTGCTACGCTTACATTTTCTTGGTGTCCAGCCTGTCAGCCTCTTACCCCATCGATTATCCCTTGTTCTTGCTACATGGCCTGCCCACCTCCATTTCTGTTCTTTTATAAATTCTATAATATCTTTGACTTTAGTGTGCTCTCTCACCTAAGTTGATCTTTTCCTGTCTCTTAAAGATATTCCCAACATTGACCTTTCCATTGCTCTCTGCGAACGGATTAGTTTATTTTCCACTGATTTTGTCAGCTTCCAGGTCTCACAACCGTACGTCATAGCTGGAATTATACATTCGTTATATCAGAGAAATTACCAATATGCCGGGAATCGAACCCGGAACTCTCAGGTGAGAGCCAGGCAGCATACCACTACACCACGACCAAGTAAAAGTTAACTCACGTTGTCACAATCTTGTAACCAACGTCCCTCCGCCCCCACTGTGGGCATCAAGAGGATGAGTTAACCCCCTGGCACTCGGGCAAGTAGATGCTTTTAATCTATCCCAAACACTTACGGCAAGTCAGAATGAAGAGAGAACCTGTATTTTTTTCACAGGAAAAATCATCAGAGAAATTACCAATATGCCGGGAATCGAACCCGGGACTCTCAGGTGAGAGCCAGGCAGCATACCACTACACCACGACCAGGTAAAAGTTAACTCACGTTGTCACAATCTTGTAACCAACGTCCCTCCGCCCCCACTGTGGGCATCAAGAGGATGAGATTGTGACAACGTAAATTAAATTTTACCTGGTCGTGGTGTAGTGGTATGCTGCCTGGCTCTCACATGAGAGTCCCGGGTTCGATTCCCGGCATATTGGTAATTTCTCTGATGATTTTTCCTGTGAAAAAAATACAGGTTCTCTCTTCATTCGTTATATACTTTTCGTTTCATACAAACAGGCAAGCTACTTTTCATAATGTCTCTATGTTTACCGAAAGCTTTTCATGTAATTGTAATACGTCTTTTTATTTCGCTATCATGATCTTTCGTTAATTTTAGTACTTTTCCCAAGTAGCTGTATTCCTTAACTTCTTCAAGAATATCATCGATTATTCTGATAACGCTCTGGTTTTTATGGATTAAACATTACACACACACACACACACACACACACACACACACACACACACACACACACACACATATATATATATATATATATATATATATATATATATATATATATATATATATATATATTCTTGGAGGCATACGAGGTTGAGAGGTATGGCACATTCTCCTTTATTGATTTTCTTATGTCTATCTATCTATCTATCTATAGCCCGACGCCCTAATCCCGCAAAGGATGGCCGCAGACAAAACGCCTCCAAGTCACTCTGTGACCCACCATTTGACTCCCCTCCCCCACCTCACCCCCCCCTCCCTCATATACCTCTCAACTCCATCCCTCCACCTCATCCTCGGTCTACCTCTCCCTCTCCCTCCCTCCACCTCACCTACATACACCCTCTTAGTCAGTCTTTCATTCTCCATTCTCTCCACATGTCCAAACCACCTCAGTGTATTTCTCCTAATCTTTTCAACCACATCCACATCTACCCCACAACGTTCCTTCACTTCTTCATTCGTCAACCTGTCCCTCCACGTCACTTCACATGCTCCTCTCAAGTAACTCATTTCCACTGCTCTCACTCTTGACTTGTTCCCCTCTTGCAAGGTCCACGCCTCGCTTCCATACGTCAGGGTAGGGATCACAATACCATCATGCAGTGACTTCTTAACTTCCATACTCACCTCCCTATTTCTCATCACTGCTTTCAGTGTACCAACAACCTTTCTTCCCTGCTGTACCCTTTCACGTACTTCATCCCCCAAAGTTCCATCCTTACTCATCACACTACCTAAGTACTTGAATGCACTCACATTCTCCATATCCTCACCATCCAATCTCACTGCACACTCTGTGACTTCATTCCTCTCAAATACCATAACTTTACTTTTGTTTACATTAACTTTCAGCTTCCTCCTCCTACACACTGTCCCAAATTCATTCATCAAAAGTTGCAACTCCCATTCATCTTCACTCAACAATACTGTATCATCCGCAAACAGCAACACCGGAAGCTTCCAAATCTCACCCTCATTCATTAGGGCCACCCCCACATCCACTGCCCTACCTTGCACCTCCTTTACAACCCCATCCATATATATATTAAACAGCCATGGAGACATCACACACCCCTGTTTCAGTCCCACACTGAGATCAAAGAACTCACTCAGCTCACCATCCACTCGCACCGTAGCCCTAGCTCCCTCGTACATACTCTTCACAGCACTCAACAATTTCTCCTCCACTCCATATATTCTCAATACCTTCCACATACCTTGCCTATCTATTCTGTCATAATCTTTCTCCAAGTCCATGAAGGCAGCATACACTTTCCTTCCCTTCTCTAGATACTTCTCCACTAAACATCTTAGAACAAATATCTGATCTACACACCCTTTTCCCTTCCTAAATCCCCCTTGTTCTTCTCCAACTAGCTCCTCTGTCATATGCCTAACCCTATCAATGAGTATTCTACCATATATTTTACCAGTCACACTAAGAAGGCAAATACCCCTATGGTTACCAAATACTTCTCTCTCCCCTTTTCCTTTGTACAGAGGAACAATTATACCTGATTTCCAGTCCTCTGGAACCCTTCCCTCTTCCCAAGCCAATTTACACAACTTCCATATCCACTCCACAACAATCTCACCCCCATACCTAAGCATTTCACCACACACTCCATCAATTCCTGGGGCCTTTCCCAACTTAATCTTCTTCATCGCTTCCACTACTTCCGACCTACTGATCTCTTCCTCCCTCCTCTCATCTCTTCTTCTCCCAGCCATTCCCCAACCACTTATACTCACACTGCTCTCACTCTCTACATTCAACAAAATTTTCTTATGTACGGTTTCTAATTGCTGTACAATTTTTTAGTGGTCTTCTTGGAGTTTCTTCAGGAGTTCCCGAAAGAGCAGCGACTTTTCGAAACTACCTTGTTCCATCTTCAGGCTGGATCTGATAGTTCTTTCGTGGGTGACTGCTTGCAGTATATACGATTCAGGAGATTCAGTTCGAGACAGGTATGTGTGTGTGTGTGTGTGTGTGTGTGTGTGTGTGTGTGTGTGTCGTGCGTTTTGTCCCTTTCCCTCTTACCTTTTCTTCCTCTTCCTATCCATTCCCTGTCGATTTCTGTCTGCCTTTCTTCCGTTTCTTCCCTTCCTTTCCTCTTCTTTCGTCTCCCTCCCTCCCTCTTGATATGCTGCTTTACGTTCTCTTCCTCTCGATTCCATTTAATTTTCTTTCTACATTCCTATTTTTTCCTCCTTCCCTTCTCCCCAGCCCCCCGCCTGTCGCTCTCCATCGCACTTCCTCCTGTGCAGTTTGTCGTTCCGTGGAGTTATAGCTTGGAGCGTAATGTTAACCGGACTAGGGTTTTTTTGGTGGCAAACAGTGCTACCTTAATAAGTTAAATCAGCGTACTGAACCCATACGTTATATAATCAATCTACTCACATACATAGAGTCGCTTAATATTTCTGAGGTCAACAGATAATATTGTAGATTTAATTTTTTCCATCTTTTTTTCGTAAGTTATAGTTTCATGCATAGTTTCTTGTCACAAATGTAGCAGACTTTTTTTCTTTTATTTCTGACGACTGCGATTTTGTATCTAAGGATTATTTAAGAGACTCGAGGGAACTGAGAACGGTGCCGGTGTGACATGTTAAAAAAATGAATATTATGAACATTTGATACAACAATGAAAACACGTTCATGTTGTCAGAAGGGCTCATTCACCTTGGCTGAAAAGGATTGGTTATAACAAGGAAATCTTAACAGAAATTTTAAATACGTCTCTCGGTGTTTCCCTATATACGAAAAGGTCATCACAGTGAACGAAAGGGATAGTAGGTAAAGGTGAGAAGGAGGTGTAATAGAAACGCAATAGTGGTGTGGCGTGGTTGGTGTGGTGTGTTGTGGTATGAGGTGAGGTGTGGTGAGATGTGAAGTAGTGGGATCTATGTGGTACTGTGAGCCGTTTTGTAATAGGTGCGATATTGGATGCGGTGTAGTGTGGTGTGATGAGATGTGGTCGGGATAGGAATGGGAAAGAAGGACTTGGATAGGGAAGAAGTAGAACAGGGGAAGATAAAATTAACTCCCTCATTGTGGAAGGATATCATTCTTACATTCACAAGAGATTTTACTCAGTGAGGAAAGAACAATCAAGGCTGTGTCTAACCCCATCATTAAAAATATAGAAAACTGAATAGAATCGTTTATAGATATCAAAACATATAATACAAAAAATCGTTCAATTTGTGGAGGAATGTAATAAAAACATCCACCTCCCTCCATATGACTTCCAGAAAATTACCAGTACACAAACCCACCCCGAAAAAATTAAAGCAATAAAAAAATTCCGCCATTATCTTTGCAAATGCTGATTACATTTTACATTCTTTTATTGTGAGCGAAGGCATCAGCAAAAACCCATTATCCTGATAATCACATTGTTTTGACTGCAGCGAGTGACTGAATGGAGCCCGTGTCTGGTCGTATTAATTACTGGCATTGGGTAAACTATTTGGCGTCACCAGTGTTTTAAGAGGACTGAATACCTTGAAGCATGGTTTTGTTGTTTTTGTTGATGTTGTTTCCAGGCTTACCTGAATGTAAACACTGTGGGCTGGAAACTTAAGTTGCATATCTGCAGCCCACCGTCCTTCATTCAGAGGATGGAGAGGGAGCTGAACGATATCCGTATTCCTAGAAAATGAAACCGACTTTTTATGTTGAGGTCACCAAATAAAGGCACTTTTCCTAGTACAATATATATATATCATCATCATCAGCAGCAGCAGCCGTTTGAGTACCCACTGCAGGACCGGCCTATCCCGATCGAAGTCTGGACGATACAGCCAATGTATCTCTACCAAGTGGCTTAGGCTGTCAGGTAGAGATTGTATGTAGGATGAGAAGTGCTTGGAAGTATAATTGTAGTGTTGGAGTGGCTTTGGATGTGTGTGTAGTCTGTGAACCAAGTGTAATCGGCCCGCACAAGCCGACTGGGTGCAAGCATACTTTATAGTAAGCGACACTGGTTCAACCACAGCACCACTTGTGTCCGCCAATGCAGTATGTGGCCGGGTGAACACTCCCAAAGTTTATTACCCTGGCTGGGCGCGAACCTGGCTCACCCGTGTACGAAACGCACACTCTACCACTGTACCACAGAGGTTTCACCATATATATATATATATATATATATTTATATATATATATATATATATATATATATATATCTATATATATATATATATATATATATATATATATATATATATATATATATATCGTTTCGTTCGTTTCGTTTTTAAAGGCTCCAACATGCTTGCATGCGTCGGCCTTGGTCACCTAATGGCAGCTCTCCATGCTGCACGATCCATTGCAGACTCCCTGTTCGGTCCCTTAACCCTGAGGTCACTTAATGACCTAGTCTCATGTCTTTCTCGGTCTACCCCTCGTAACCCCACCCCCAATTTTAACACTTCTCACCCTCCTCACCCAATTATCATCCCACATCCTCTCCACATGTCCAAACCATCTCAATCTACCTCTCCTCATCACAACACCAATACACTCCAGTCCCATCCTACCTCTCAACTCTTCCATCGTGAACCCAGCCCCCCCAGACCTTGGACACAGGGATGCACTACACATCCACCTAATCATTGTCATTTCTGTACGTCTGAGCCGGCGAATATCCTCCTTCTTCACTGCCCAGGTCTCACTACCATACAGCATTACACTCCTAACACATGCTCCATACAAAGACCCCTTAGCACGTAGGAGATGCAAGAGCTCCCTGAACTTCTTCCAACCACTTCTCACCCTAGCCACAGAGCTAGCTCTAGCCCAACCTCCAGCACACAACATGTCTCCCAAATAAAAAAAACTCTTCTACACACTCTAGAGATTCACCAGCAAGTTCAATTCTTTCACGTCTGACAATCTCCACCTGCTCTCCCCGACACACCGTACACATAAAATCAGCATTCTCTCGCAGTCTACCTCTGATACCACTGCATCTCTTATGCACCCATTTATCACAAACACTGCACAAGATGCAATTACTTCCCACGCCCTTGTGGCAAACTGCACATGGCCACTCTCCCTCGTCTTTGACAGTACCGCCACCAACCCTAGATATCATCACTTTTGTTTTATCTGCATTTACCTTTAAGCCCTTGTGCCCCATACCATCTCTCCACTTCCTAAACCTTTCCTCTGCCTCCCTTTCGTTCTCTGCAGTCAGCACCAAATCATCAGCATTCAGCAACTCCCACAGGAGTCCGTTTCTAAAGTCACGTGAAAGGGCTTCAAGTACCATGATAAACAACATGGGACTCAAAACTGACCCCTGATGCACACCAACATTCACGGAAAACCCATCACTCAAATCTCCATTCACTCTTACCTGGGTGTGAGCACCCACATACATAGCCATAACCACCCCAACCAGCCACTCCTCCAAGCCAAGCTTTCTCATTGCCCACTTCACCACCTCTCTAGGGACTGTCAAAGGCCTTCTCCAAATCAACAAACACAAAATAAAGATCCCTTCTCCTACCAATATATTTTTCCTGAAGCTGTCGAACAATGAATTTGGCATCAGTGGTCCCCCTACCTGGCATAAACCCAAACTGCATCTCATCAATATTCACTCTTTCTCTAAACATACCTTCTAAAACTCTCTCCATTACCTTCATTATCTGATCTAAAAGCTTTATACCTCTATAATTTCCTCTTTCCAGGGCATCACCCTTCCCTTTATACACATTTACAATTACACTCTTCAGCCAATCATCTGTGACAACACATTCATAAATAATCCTGTTTATCAGGTCAGTGACTAACTTCACCCCTATATCGCCTGAGGCCTTCAACATTTCGGCAGTCAACCCAGAAACACCTGCTGCCTTCCCCACCTTCATCCTGCCTATTGCCTCACTCACAGTACCAGCATCAATCAAAGGCCAAGGGCCAGACACTGGATATGCTGGCTCCAAACCTTCTCTGTCCCAGTCAAACTCCTCATTCAACAACCGGTAACAATGCTTTCTCCATGCATCTTTAATATCCTCACTGTTCACCACTACCCTTCCTTCATTATTCTTCACACACTGCTCACCTATAATATCCCGATTATCCCTCTTCATCTGACCTGCCACCCTAAATATCACATTTTTCCTTTCCCCATGATTCAGGTTATCAAGTAAAAGTCTCTGTGACTCAGACTTTGCCCTGTATACCTCTCTTCTAGCCCTACACTTGGCAGCCAAATACTCGTAATCCTCTTTGCTACCACCCTTCTTCCATTCCCGGAAAAGCCTTCTTTTCTCCTTAACAGCAGCTTCTACACCCTCATCCCACCACCATGTTACTTTATGTCTTGGTGGTCCTCTTGTCCAACCGCATGTTACATCAGTAACTCTCAAGAGATTGTTCTTGAGGGCTCTGTACTGTTCATTAATGCCTCTGTCTACAGCTCCCTGTTCAGAAACCACTCTCCTCAGCTCGATATAGAAGGCATCCCTTACTACTTGGTTTTTCAGCTTCCATATTTTCCTCCTAGGTACATAAGTCCTCTTTTTCATCACTCGTTCTTTAAGCACCATATCACATTTCAGTAGTCTGTGCTGCTGCACACACTCCTCACTTCCTATAACTTTAACAACCCTCACTATCCTCTTATCGGCCCTCCTAACCAGAAAATAATCTATCTGACTGCTATTTCCCTCAGACTCATACGTAATTAACCTACTGTCTCTTTTCCTAAATTATGTGTTGCACACAATCATGTCCGTTGCCTCCCCAAACTCGAGTATCCTTTCCACTTCTGCATTCCTTATACCATACGCACATCCCTCATGCACTCCTTCATAACCTTGTGCTGCTTCACCTACATGACCATTTAAGTCCCCTCCCAAAACCACTATCTCATCATCCCGCATACCACCCACTACATGTATTAAATCATCCCAAAATCTATCTTTCTCTGCTTCATCCAATCCTGCCTGTGGAGCATATGCCGATACAATTGCAGCTATCCTTCTACCGAACAGAATTTTCACTACCAATATCCTATCACTTACTCTCATAACATTCATAACATATTCCACCCATTTCTCCGCAACCATCACACCAACACCTCCATATCCGTCTGTACCCCCTTGCCAAAACAACTTATAGCAACAGTCTTTCCCAACAATCTTTCTGGCTGATCCACCCCTATACCGGACTTCCTGCAAACACGCCACATCCACCCACCTCCTACTGAATGCCGCAATGAAGCAGGTAACACAGAGGGGAACCTGGCACTCAGCGCACAGCCAAGAGGTGTGTTTGTGCTCAGGTGTGCGGCGGGTGGTATGTGCACACACCTGACACCTGCGGATCGCAGCCTTCCTTTTCCCTGTGGCAGGCATTAGCTCCAGTCTGTGCCAATCCATATACGCCCTCTGCTCAAGTCGGTCAGGAATTGTTACTGGATGGTGCCTTGGAGTTGCTGCTGTCACCCTACCATATCTTTCCAGCAGCTGCTGGACACAAGTCCTGGCGAACAACCTCAGGGAGAAGGACTTGGGTGGCTTGACCTTCATCTTGTACAGGATGAAGGCGTTCAGCATCATCATATCTATGAGATGCAGAAAAACTTTCCTGTACCACCTAGTATTCTTCCTGAGGCAGTCGATCTCACTGATCATCATGTCGGACTTGTCCACCAGCCGCATGTTGATATTGTAGTCTAACACAGCATCAGGTTTCATCACAGGTTCGCCTGTCCTACGGTCGACCTTCCCACTGTCTGTCATTTCCCCCTTATGTACAGTGGTGAGCATGTGAACGACCCTCTTGTCATGCCACTGCATTGCCAGCATCTTTTCAGACTTGCGTACGTGCACGTCTCCTCGCTGCGAGGTTCCTGCCTCTGTGAATTTAGGGAAGTGGGCACAATTACTTTTGACAGTGCCACAGGAGCCAATGCCGTGCTCTGAAAGGTATTTGGCAAGTTTCGGTGCTGTATAATAGTTGTCTGTATACAGCACATGATTCCCACCAAAATGCTTTTCAAGGAGCACTTTCACTACACAGCCTGAGAAGCCAAGGGAGTGTGTTTTATCCAGATCGACAGTGCTGGCTGAATAAATGACGAAGTCAAGGATGTACCCCGTCTTATAGTCGCACAGTACAAAGAACTTGATTCCAAAGCGATGGCGTTTGCTTGGAATGTACTGTACAAACCGAAGACGTCCTCTGAAGAAAACCAAGGATTTGTCAATGACAACCTTCTGAAAGGGGTGGAAGAATGACATAAACTTATCCTTCATTCTGCTCAGAATCTCCCAGATCTTCCAGAGTGGGTCGGTTTGGGAAGGTACATCATTGTCGGCAAAGTGCAGGTTTCCCATGATGTTCCGGAAGCGATCTCTGGCCATGTACTTACTGAAGGTGGGTGAGGGTAGTAAGGGGTCCATGGACCAGTATTCTTCCAACTCATGCTTCTTGGAGTGTGGCATGAGGAGCATGAGGGCAAAGAACACATACAGCTCCTGCACTCCCAGCATGGACCACAGTTGCATCTTGGCTGCACCTGTACCACTTGCAGCATGTTGTGATTCATACCTGTTGGTCTCATCACATATGTGCTGCATGACTTCGTCATCTAAGATGGCCAAAAGGAAGTCCACACACTCAGCATTATCATCAAGAGTGAAGGCAGGTTGTACTCCTGAGGAGCTCTCATCAAAAACTAAATGTTCTGGCACAAAATCGGACCCCTCCGTCCACGCAAAGGCGTCCAGGATTCCCTGTCATGGCGGTGTAGGGTGGTGAGGGTGGTGAGTGGCTGTGAGGCAGATTTACCCCGTTCAAGGTCACTCGCACTGACCCTGGGTTGCCGTACAGCACTAGCAGCCCTTACTCTAGTACCAACTCTACTTTTACTTGTCCGGGATTTACCTCTTCCTCTACGGCCTGCCTTCACTGTTGATGCTGGTGGTGACTCCAATGACAAAGACTCCGGAGATAATTCAGCAGACGAAGAGGAAGAAATGAGTGAAGTGGGGCTTGGGGAATGGGGAGGTGAATCAACTCGGGACTCATGGTGGGCTGGGTCATGCGGGGCCATTGTTCTGGGGCTAACATGCCGCCTTTTCACTCCCTTCCCAAATTCCTTCCCTTGCTGCACTAACGGCTTCTTTCCCTTGGAGCTAGGGATAACTTCCGACACTGAAGCACTCGTACTAGCACTTTCTGGCACAATTTCCTCACCCGGCTCATCACACGATTCACCCGAATCGTCATAATCACTATCCATCATCACCATAGACAATTCTGCTAGTTCACATGCCACTGCAGAGTCACTAAGTCCTTTCCTGCTTCCCTCACGACTTTTTATGGGTGTAGAGGTCACGGGGCCCTTTGCAATGGGCGCAGAAGCGGCAGAAATGGCGGGGCGCGAGTGCGACATGGTTTGACCACAGCGAAGGACAAGGAACTAAATGCCGCGGCTTATCTGAGAAGACAAGGGTTGACAATGACACTGAGGCTGACAGCTGCTAACTTACATGCTAATAAATTATTGGTAGAAAATCTCGGCAATACATAAAGAAATAGGTAGTTCCAGGTGAATGTAACTGTCACTTAGGCTTCTCCCTTCCTTTCTGATATATATTTTTATTACAGACATAGATTACAAGGCATAATTCAAAGAGAAAATTACCGTGGTAATGTAGTGAATGAATGCACATGAGGTGTTGTCAGGTGATAATTAGCCAATTCTTGGTGTATAACACTATCACTTACCTTATTTTTTTTTGGTATATATTATTTTGTATAAGTATTTTTTTTTTTATGCGAGGAAGAAGGAACCAAAGGCCAAGAGCCCGCAGTAACAGTTCCCTCCAAGAGAAAAACAAAATACAATAGAGAGCCAAATTCAAGATCCGATCATTTTGAGATGCCTGGACACACTGCGTTTGAAAGACTGGAGATCATAGGCAGCAGGAAATACAGACAGAGGGAGACAGTTCCAGAGCTGACCTGTTGCATAAATGAAAGACTGGGAGTAACGGTTAACTCTTGCATTAAAGAGTTGGACAGAAAATGGATGAGAGTTTGCTGCCAGACGGGTGCTACGCGCCCGTCGTAGAGGTGGAGGGATGCAAGCAGACAGTTCAGAGGAACAGCGACCATTAAAGTAGCGATAGAAAAGAGATAAAGATGCAACAGTGCGGCGAAGAGACAGAGGTTGAAGGGAGTCAGTAAGAGGAGGAGAGTTAATGAGACGAAAAGTATAGGGCATAGGGCTTATTTCAAATGGATGAAATCTGTGGAAAAATCCGGGGGAGATTTGCTTAGCGCAGCGCGGCCTGGGAGGTAAGAGGACAGCGTAATGGAGGGCAGGTAGGGAGGGGAGTCAGGAACGGGGGAAAATCGCTAAAATGTCAACAATGGATGGGAGTACAGATGAGATTTGGAGTGCTGACTAGTGTTGGACATTGGCAGTACTGATAGATGATACAAGCCACCACTTGAAAGCCCGGGATAATTCAAAATAACACAGAATCACAAAAGTGATGCCCCGCGGTATGATCCATTGCACCCAAGCGTCACGAAAGTGATGCCCCGCGGTTAAGGGGTTAATCCTGCATCCTCCTTAGACATACTTGGGATTTCATTCTCTCAGGATTTAACTTGGAAAGATCATATTACAACTCTTGTAAAATCTGCTTCTAAGAGATTTGGTGTGCTAAGCCGACTCCGTACCTTCTTTACCCCTGCACAGTTGTTGACTTTATAAACGTTTTTTTTTTTTCGATCCTGTGTAGAGTACAACTCTCATGTTCGGAGAGACTCCCCACATAAAGCTCTTCTCAACAAGGTGGAGTCAAAGGATTTTCATCTCATTAACTCTCCTCCTCTTACTGTCTCCCTTCAACCTCTGTCTCTTCACCGCACTGTTGCATCTTTATCTCTTTTCTGTCACTATTGCAATGGTCGCTGCTTCTCTGAACTTTCTGCTTGCATCTCTCCACCTCTACGATGGGTGCGTTGCACCCATGTAGCAATAAACTCTCATCCCTGTTCTGTCCGAGCCTCTGATGCAAGAGTTAACTGTTACTCCCAGTCCTTCATTTATGAAACAGGCCAACTGTGGAACTTTCACTCTCTGTCTGTATTTCCTACTTCCTATCATCTGCAGTCTCTGAAAAGCATTGTGTCCAGATATCTCGAAATGAACAGATCTTGAATTTGGCATCTGCTGTATTGTTTTGTGTTTTTTCTTAGAGGAAACGGTTTGCGGCCTCCTAGCCTTTGGTTCCTTCTTCCTTGCATAAAACACACACACACACACACACACACCACAGCCTATATACTGCACAAGGGTCACTGACGTAGTCTACTATTAACTCCAGAAATGCCCCTTTATGGCACGAGAAGCAACAAAAATATAGAAGTATCTAGCTTCCCATTGTTATTATTGAGTGGTCAAATGCAGCATAAACAGGATAGAAACAACATGGTTGTGTGTGTGTGTGTGTGTGTGTGTGTGTGTGTGTGTGTGTGTGTGTGTGTGTGTGTGTGTGTGTGTGTGTGTGTGTGTGTGTGTGTGTGTGTGTGTGTGTGTGTGTGTGTGTGTGTGTGTGTGTGTGTGTGTGTGTGTGTGTGTGTGTGTGTGTGTGTGTGTGTGTGTGTGTGTGTGTGTGTGTGTGTGTGTGTGTGTGTGTGTGTGTGTGTGTGTGTGTGTGTGTGTGTGTGTGTGTGTGTGTGTGTGTGTGTGTGTGTGTGTGTGTGGAGATGTTGATGATAGTTCTTTAAATTCCATCGAACGCCATGGGGAGGAACGCTTTTGCGTCATGGCACTGATATGGCAAGGCAATAAAGCTGCCCGGTTATACAAACTTCTAATTCTCACCAAGTTCCCCGACAGAAGGAAGGTGGACTGCAGAAGGGAAAGTTTCGCCAGCAGTCCATGGGTTCACGTGCAGATGAGCCTGTGGTCGCAACTATTGGTGCTACTGATGGTGCTGCTGCTGTTGCTCGTGGTAGCGGTGGTATATGGATGATTTACCATAAAATAAGCAATATACTAGAAAACCCGTGAATGAGGAACAGGGTGGTTTAGGAATGGTAAAGATGTGTGGGTCGAGTGTTTGTTATGGCAGATACTTGATAAAGTTTGTAAGAAGAACTATAATGTTCATTTTTGGATCTGGAAAAAAACAGGACAAAGTTAACAGGAAAGGAATATGAAAGGTCTTGCATGTGTGCGCATTTGCCCCTACTGAGGGTTCTCAGTCTTCGATCTCCAATCTCAGTCGCTTACAGCTACATGGATTATGTTTCCAGCAACTAGAAACTGCAACAGATTTGAGCAGTAGCATTTCGATTAACGAGAGGCGTGGTTGAAAAACGGCCCTCAATTCTATACATGATGTAAGCAGTGCAGCTTTAATGCAAGTGTACCCAGACTGATAGTCATCTGTTTGATGGAATTAGGTGTAAGGCGGGGTTGAGAGTAGATGCGGGTGAGGGGGGGGAGCGACAGTGCCTGGGGATGAGGGAGACCTGAGAGTGCTTGGAAATGAGGGTGGACCTGAGGGTGCCTGGGTTGGAGGGGTCTGAGAGTGCCTGAAGTATGGGTGGCCTAAAAGTATCTACGTGAGGGGACTGGAGAGTGCTTGATGGTGAAGAGGGGTCGGATGGTGGCAGGGCATGAGGACTGCCTTAAGCATGGCAAGGGTGAGGGTAATATGAGAATGCCAGGGGGTCCGGGAGAACCTGAGAGTGGTAAGGGATGAGAGGGACCTTGAATGTGGTAGGGGATGAAGGTAATCTGAGAGTGCCTTGGGGTGAGGGGGAGCCCTAAGAGTGGCAGGGGGTGAAGGGGGCCTTAGTGTAAAAGTAACTGGAGACCAGTGATGACGTGAACATCGACAACATCATAGAATTCGACAGAGCCACAAACATGGAACACATAAGGTTCTTTGCAGCATGAAATACTTGAGGGAATCTCCACTACACCATAATCATCATAATATGGGTAGAAGTCCTATAGCTTAGCTTAGAAAATCTCAACTAAACGCACACAAAAAATACACACACACAGCCCTAATATGGCGAGAAAAAAAAAAAATAGGGAACTGAAACACTTAAACACCATCAATCGCAAGTAACCTACAGCATGTAGCTATATTATAACACTTGTTTCTGATTCACTGACTATCTTCTTCACCAGATCTCTTCTCCCCCCACTAACCACCTTATTAAAAAAAAAAAAAAGTAGAAGGAGTATTGGGGATTGAGAGTGGCATGGGTAAGGGAGGCCTGAGAGTGGAGAGGAGCGGGGAACCTGGCAGTGCCTTGAGGTAAATGTCTAGGGGTGGAGCGAGGTAAGGGAGCTTGAGAGTGCTTTAGGGTTAGGTGGGGAGGGTGGCATGATGAGGATTCTCACGCGAGTAGCCTGTGGATGTGTTCGTTCAGGATTGCCTATTTGTTTGTGCGTGCCGTAGTACAGACCGTAATTTTCTCTATGGAATTTCACAGGGGATATAATGGAAAACAAATATGTCTTGCCTTATTTGGGAACATTACTGTTCATTTTCTTAATACATCTGTTGTATATTATGTTCTTACTTTTAAAGTGTTGATGTCTAACTTACTTTTCAATATTCCCGGACAATCTTATACAGATAATTAGGTTTTTCTTAGTAGGTTATGTACGTTACGATATATGCAAGCATGTATGTATGTACGTGCGAATTGTACTTGCCGAAAAGTACAGTCAACCATAAAGTATTATCGGTCCCCTTTCCGCATGTATCGTTTTGAAACATAGAAGCACTGCGATATATGGGTCACCCTGTGTTTATAAATGCAAGTATTGTTTGTGTATTAATTAGGGCTGGAAATAGCATAAAACTTAACACACCGGGTGGTATATTTTTTCAGGAACAGAGCTAATGGTTTCATTTGTATCTACAGAACTCGCTCATTATGCCTCGGCCCTCATATAGTGGAGGAGGAATTGAGTGACTAGTCTGTTCGTCAGTGCGTGCGTGCGTGCGTTCGTGTGTCCCTAACACTTTTCTGGTTATCTCCTGAACTCATCGACGGATTTCCACGAAATACTTGTCAGTCATGCAGTATAAAGAGATGATGAACTTATCATGTCAGGTAGGTCAAGGGGTAAATTGTCAAGGTTATATGAGCTAGACTAAATTTATATTGTGGATGCGATATCTCCTGAACCCCCAGAAGGATTTCGACCAAACATATGTCAGTGATACACTATAAAGGGACGATGAACTGATTAGGTAAGCAAGGTCAAAGGGTCAAAGGTCAAGTTCATATGGGGTCAGCTTAGTTTATCTTTAGGCTCATTGAAACCCAGAATAAACTCTGTCATGGAGGCTGTATGAGTAGTCCGTGTGCAAGGCTTGGCAGAGGCATTCCGACCGAGGCTTTGCGTTCACAGCACTGGGCCTGAATTCTTGGAGTTTCATTTTCAGATTTGCTGCATCCCAAAGGAGCGATGCTTTTTTAGTTGAATGTACACGCACCTGGCATGGGTGTGCCAACCAACTGCACACATACAACCTGTATTTTAGGGTTCCGGACGTTAAGTAATATGTGGAATTATGGAATACCACTTTCTGTCACTGGAGAATTGACCGGCCCCATCCACTGCATTACAGACGTGCTTAGGTGTGGCTAGTGCGTGTAAACCTTGTTTTGCTGTTTTGATACGTTTCTGAGCGAGTCTGCTTTGCAGTCATACATGGCAAATGGTCTTAAAAATACAAAGACATGTTTGATGCATGCACTTCTATGATTTCCCTAGGAACATTTTATTCGTTTTACTGGCAGGAGAACTGATTTCATTATTTTTTCTGCCACCGGGCGATGTATTCGACTATAGAGAGATTTCTTACCGCGAAGTCAAAGATTGCCTTTATTAGCGTAAACTTTAAGGGTTCTCACATTAGCAATGTAAAATCGCGTGATCTTAGTTGAAGAAAAACATGCACAGATATCCTCGAGATGAAGGGATTAAAATGTTTAGTATAATATGCATAGTGTAGTGTCGCAAAACCAAGATAAAAAGAAATGCACGGTTAACAGACTGATATGAAGGTGCAGAGTATAATTAAAACTATAGCACAGCAGGTGTTAGAAAACCTCCATTGCCGACGGGAATATGGCCTATACTCACACATTCGTACCCCCCCACACACACATACATACACACACACACACACACACACACACACACACACACACACACACACACACACACACACACACACACACACACACACACACACACACACATTAATGCAGAACGCACATGCGCATACACACTCAAGGTAAAGATGGTGATGATGATGGATAGTAATTCGATCATATAATGGTATCAGGGGCAAAGATAAATCTCCTAACGTTAAATACTGCGGATTACGGTCTCTACCCTTTAATATTCTGAGCTACGGAAGCCTTGCCTCGGACCCTTACAACTCCAGAGGGTGATGTGTAGCTGAATGTTTGTAGTTTACATGGGAATACTCTGAATCCATTATGCATATATATAAAGAGAGAGAATATTATTCAATGAGAATGTTAAAGTTTGGGTATATTATCTCTCTATCTATCTACCTATTGCCATACGCCTTAATCCCTGAGGGGTGAACACAAACAAATCGCCTCCATGTCGCTCTGTCCTGCGCCATTTCACTGCCCTACTCCCAGGTTACACCCCCCTCTCTTATATACTTCTCCGCTCCATCCCTCCATCTCATCCTTGGCCTCCCCCTCCCTCTCCCTACATCGATCTCACTCTCTTCGTCAGTCTCTCGCGCTCCATCCTTTCCACATGGCCAAACCACCTCAGTGTGTTTCTCATAACGCTTCCTATCATATCCACATCCACATCACACTACTCGTTTACCTCCTTATTTGTCAGTCTGTCTGACATGCTCCTCTCATGTAATTAATTTCCAATACCCTCAGTCTTGACTTGTGTCCCTCCAACAAGGTCTAAGCTTCACTTCTATACGTTAAAGTTGGTATCACTTACTGTCATGCAGTAACTTTTTCACTTCCCTGCTGACTTCCCTTGTTTCTTATCATTGCTTTCAAAGAACCAACAACCTTCTTTCCGTGTAGTACCCTTTCAAGCTTTTCATCCTCTATCCTTACTCATCACTTTACCCAAGTACTTAAACGCACTCACATTTTCCATTTTCTCCTCCTCCAACCTCACTGTACATTCAGCGACTTCTTTTCTCTCGAAGACCATAACTTTACTCTTCCCTACAGTCACCTCTAGATTCTGTTTCTCACACAGTCTCCCTGACTCATTCACCAAGCCTTGTAGCTCCCCTTCGCCTTCATTTAACTCAGCATCATCTGCAAACAACAGTACAGGGAGTTTCCACACACTGCCCTCTTTCATTAGGACCACTACTACATCCACTGCCCTACGTTGTATTTCCTTTATAACCCATCTATATACAGATTGAATAGCGTGGGGACATGACACATCCCTGCTTCAATCCAATCTCCAAACAGAAAAATTCACTCAGTTCACTGTCCACACGCACTGCAGCCTTAGCATCCTCATACATACTCTTCAAGGCAGTCAACAACTTCCCATTCTCTCCATAATTATATTCTTAATACTTTCCACAATCCTGGTCTATCCACCCTCTCGTATGCTTTCTCCAGATCCATGAAAGTCCCATACAACTTCTTTCCCTTCTCAAGAAACTTTTCCACTAAAGACCTAAGTATGATTATTTGATCTACACAACGTCTACCCTCCCTAAATCCTTTCTGTTCTTCTCCAACCAATTCCTCTGTTATTTCCCTAACTCTGTCAACATGTATCCTACTATATACTTTTCCTCTTACACTAAGAAGACAAATGCCCCTATGATTACCAAACACTTCCTTTTCCCCATATCCCTTGTACAGGGGAATAATTATACCTGACTTCCAATCCTCCGGGATTTTACCTTCCCCCAAGGCCGATCTGCATATCTTCCACATCCAATCTACTACTATCTTTCCCCCATGCTTCGGCATCACACCACACAGTCCATCAATTCCTGGGGCTATTTCCATTATGACTTTCTTCATTGATTCCACAACTTTCATCCTGTTGATTTCTTCCTCTCATCTCACATCCCTCCTTCTCCCAGCCATTCCCCAGCAATTTATACTCGCATTAGAGGTGGCCTGCAGTCCTACCGGACCCAGGTTCAAAGCCCCGCTGGGGCAGGGAACAATTTAAGGATTTGAATTTCATAAATTCAGACTTTACTGATCTACCAGAAGACCAGCCGACATGTCGAAAAAATACCTCAGCTAATACCAATGCACCAGTCCTGTATGAGACAGCTCTAGCATGTATTCAATAAGGACGGTGGGTGTTAGCGCCGAAGTGATGACATGTACAAGAGTATGGTATGTAGGAGGACTACTGGGCCTTGAGAGCAGGCTGTGAATCCTATGCCCAGAGTTGGACACATAAAAAAAAATCTCTTTGTTCAACAATTGTTTAAAGTGTTCTCTCCATCTGCTCACTTTTTCTCCTTTCTCCACAGTAATATGCCATTTTTATCTTTCACTTCCCCACTAGATTCTTTAGCACCCTGCCTAACTCTTTGCTGTACCTCTTACCAAATCATTTTCTTACATTCTTTCCACTATACACTCAAATTCCTTCCAAATTCCTCATCCACTCTCGTCTTACTCTTACTAATCTTTTCACCTCTCTTTTCCTCTCTACATGTAACTCTTTCTTCTGTCTTTCATTTTCCTCCACGCCCCTGTTTCTTATCCACTCATTATATGTTTTCTTCTTTTGTGCCACAGCCTGCCTCACCTCTTCATTTCAAATGCCGTCCCTTGCACCCTTGACAGACACACGCCATTACCGAGCTGCTCACTGCGCACAGCCACATCTTCATCCTCGGAAACTACCACCTCCCGCAAGTTTGTCAACAATGGAAGCAACAGTGTGGTGCGTGACAGTGTTGATAAGACTGATACCATCGTAGGCAAACCCAGCAAGATGGTACTGTGTCTGCGGATATCGGTCATACTCCTCTCCCTCCCACTCATCATGGCACATACTAGAAAATATGACACCCATCCACACCCAGCCCTAAGCTTCGCAATGGATGTAATCAGACACTGAAGATTCATCATCATCATCATCATCATCATCATCATCATCATCATCATTTATTCCACATAGCGGTGCCGGTTGATCAAAGGTGCCAGAATGGCGGTCAGATGATATGTGAATCGATTTAATCCATCCCAAATGACAGTAATATTAGCCGCTGCTGCTGTTACCGTTACATGGGCCAGAGAAATCTGAATTATAGCACATTGGTTATATTACGGACACGAATCAGAGGCGAAAATGGGGGTTGGGTACACTTGAGGTCAGTGATCCCATTAAAAGTCTGGGATTTGAAAATGAAATGGCTAAACTGTAATCCTTCACCCTAGCATCTGCATGAACGGTTACTTGGCTCAACAATATCCCGTTCGGTTTCAAAGATTTCTGAGGCATTATGAAAGGAATATTTATCACAGTTGTAGAGTTTCTCCCTTTTTGCCCCTCTCTAAATATCGGTTCTTGATGTTCCTTTTTCACCGTACCTCATCGTTCACATGTGTTCATAAACTCTTATATCTATCACGCTGTCTTTCTATCGGTCAGTCTACCTATCTATCTATCTGTCTATCTGTCTGCCTGTCTGTCTGTCTGTCTGTCTGTTTCTGTCTGTCTGTCTGTCTATCTGTCTGTCTCTCTATTAGTGGTAGGTGGGGGCGCTTACCATCCACTCACTGGATGTAGTGCTGCTCTTCGGTGACTGCCCTTTTCTCCCTTCCTTCTTACCTTCCGTCCTCTTCTTTCTTTCCTTCATTCTTTCCTTTTCCTTATTACTACGGGTGACCCTACATTCCCTCTTCTGTCTCATTTTCCTTCATTATTTCCTCTTCTTTCTGCCTATGAGTGACTCAGCACTGAGTGACAAGCCAAATGGTTTCCTGTACACCAGGTAACCATTTACTACGCTGGGTGGTAGCCATATAACCAAATTATGGCGCCTGGTGGTTTAATGGGTAATTAAGACGTTCCAATCGCATTGAGGCTTTGAAAGTTTCCATATCCAACGGGTGGTTGGGGTTCATTGCTCACGTATTTCCACTCAGGGATGAGTTGGGCTAGTCATTCTCATCTTCAGTTCTAGGACCAACTTGCCTAGCCCTATATATATATATATATATATATATATATATATATATATATATATATATATATATATATATATATATATATATATATATATATATATATATATATATAGCCACGTTGTTTGTTTGTTTGTCCTTCAGTCACGCCCAAACCGCTGGCCAAAGACCCCCAGACCCATATATATTCTGAATCAGGTGACCCAATGATGGTTATATGCAGGTCAAAATTCAGATCTGGATCATATTAGGTCATTAGTAGAGTGTTCTCCTTTTTGGTTGGGGCAACGCCGGGTTCCCTTCCAACCCAGTTTTTGGCATGGAGACTCACATGACCTCCAGTTCAGGCATAGGATATGTGAGGTTGACCAGTGAGGTCATCTGAGGTCACCGGTCGGAGGTCATTTGAGGTCATTGGTAATAGTGAACAAGTGCACACAAATACTGTGAAGTAGTCTGCCAAAGCTGAAATAGAATGTTCCTGGACCTTTATAATCCCTCTTTAAAAACGTACATGATCTTTCTGGAGTAGAAAGGAAGATTGAAGTAGAACAAATGAGATTACAGTGCTCTCCTTTTGGGCCGGCAATGCCGGGTACCCTTGCTGTAGTCTCGGCGCATGAGTCTATGGTTGTTGTTATTGTCCCCTGGCAGCCTACCCGCCACCAGTTCGTCAGATTTCATGTATAATATGACACGCTTATGGTTCGTGTATAACATGTTCGTGTATAATAATATTCGTGTATAATATATTAGTGCATAATACAACTCGTGCATAATATGATACGAAATTGACGCACTGTTGACCGGTAGGTTGCCAGGATACGATAATGACACCCTGAGAGTCGTGTGCGGCGACTCTAGTATATATATATATATATATATATATATATATATATATATATATATATATATATATATATATATATATATATATGTGTGTACGCACTTACACTCCTACACGCTACAGTAAGCATTCAAAGGAATGGTTTTCTGGCGGTGCTATGAAAAAAGAAATAAAACAAATCGAGGTCCCAAGTGATATATAAAAAACTGGAATATTGGAGTGTCTGACATACTTTTTACACTGAACTCTTTGCTTGCCATCGTACAATATATATATATATATATATATATATATATATATATATATATATATATATATATATATATATATATATATATACTTATTCTTGCGATACGCTAAGAGGGGGAATAGGCTCAGTCCACACACACACACACACACACACACACAGACACCTTGAAGCAAACATTCTGGTAAATGCGCAGTTGGGAAGAGTAGATAAATGTAATGCTAATATTGAGAGTGGTGCGTGCACACACAAGCATACACTGACACACGCATTACTGTAATACACGTAGAGACACAGAGATCAATTAGGTATTCCATTTTCCAATACATACGCACGTACAAATACATATACATACATGCTCAAGCATACATGCACGCAGCACTTGCATCCGTTTTCCAGAACACACACACACACACACACACATGCTCAAGCATACATGCACGCAGCACTTGCATCCGTTTTCCAGAACACACACACACACACACACACACACACACACACACACACACACACACACACACACACACACGTCTAAAAGCGGTGATATATACGCACTTACATCCCGCAGTAACCATTGAAAGGAATGGTTTTCTGGCGTTGCTAAAAAGAAAAAAAAAGAAAAAGAAAGAAAGAAAAAGAAAAAGAAATAAAACACAAATTGAGGTCTCTGATGATACATAAAGAACCAGAATAATGGAGTGTCTGACATACTTTTTACACTGAACTCTTTGCATGCCATTGTACTGTATATATCCCTGTTCGGCGGGCACACAGCACCTACTTATCTTCGTACTTACACTCGATTCAAACTCTGATATGGAACAGTAAACATGTATTGTCAATTTTTAATCTAAATCTTACAATGACGTCTTTTGTACATTATCATCGTTACTCGCAAGTGATTTTATCCAGCTTACGAGAGACTGACCTCTTACATATGACTTTCACAAATCCCCTCGCAACCAGAAATCCTTCCTTCGTTGAATATAATCATCTTGAGATTGCAAGAATGGACCCCAAATAAAAGACAATAATATTCAGAGGGTTAAGGTTTGTGGCAGAATAACCCTTTAAGTCCGGGATGTTCTTTTCATTTTATTCTTGCCACCTGATCTAAGGATACAGTCTTGGATAGGGATGGGTTAATAGTGACCTAGACAAAAAAAAGTCAGTCCGAGAGTCCTTTACTAACTCGAAAAAACTGCCTGGTAACCCATATTCAAAGGGTTAACTCTGTGGCATCTTTTGTTTGGCTGTTACTCCCTCTGCCTTTGACCTTCAGACTTTCATACATTACCAAGTGAAATAATGGTTGCCTGTTCGATGCCCTAAGATACTGTAAATAAAGGATCTCTCTCTCTCTCTGTCTCTCTCTCTGTATATATATATATATATATATATATATATATATATATATATATATATATATATATATATTAGAAAACATAATCTTCTAAAATGATTGTTAATTCAGATTTTGCATGCAGCACAAATTTCACAGATTAGATCTCTGATAAACAACACTACCAAGACAACCAGTCAAGCCAAGAAAAAACACACACTTCTTGAAAACGTGTTGAAGAGATAAACATGAGGAAGAATGTGATAAATCTGTAGGGGTCACACATCTAACCTCGGGCAGAGCAGGGCCTTAAATGAGCACTATGAGAAAGGCGTATGGCTGGTGCATGCTACATAATGCTCAATCAGAGGCCCACTCAGCTGCAGACATGTCAAGTGGGTTGCGCCACATTATGTTCTATGAGGGGCCCACTCGTCAGGCGTGGGGCCCCTAAAGGCCTAGAGTTTTTTTTTTTTTTTTTTGGGGGGGGAGGGGGGAGCGTGGGGCCCCTAGAGGCCTGGGGCCCAATGAAGTTGCATCGCTCGCATCGCCCTAGGGCTGGCCCTGAGGGTAGGATGAGGCAAGGAGAAAGAGAAGTATGTGGTATGGGAAGCTAAGCAGCGAGAAAGGAGAATATATGTTAATGTGAAGCCATGGGTAAGGCAGGGTGAGGCAGGGTAAAAGAGCGAGTATTTCAAGTGGGAAGCTAAGGGTAAGGCAGGGTGTAAGAGGGAGAGAGGCAAGAATGTGGATAGGAAGCTAAGGGTGAGGCAGGGTGAAGAGTATAGAATGGGAAGCAGGGAGTAAGAAAAGACCTATCACCTAGAATAAAACCATAAAGTATGCTTGGCCTGTATAGATATGCAGTCTCTCTCTCTCTCTCTCTCTCTCTCTCTCTCTCTCTCTCTCCATGCTCCCAAATTATCTCATTTTAAACACATAACATATTTTGGGGCTTAGACTTTCACATTTTTTGTGCCAATGAATATTTTCCGTTACAGTAAACTCTCAGTTATCCATTGTAATTCATGCAAGCCCTATGCAAGTTAAAGTGAAATGCCGGACATTGCATATCCAGCGCAACATTCGGCTTTGACCTGGATATTGTGATTCTATCTATCTCTAACCTCTGTCCTAAAAACTACCATGAATAAAGGATGAAAACTATGCATATAAAAACAATACAGTACACCCCCTCCCTCCTTCCCTCTCCCTAGAGAGCATCTGAGGTATTTGAAGTGTGTTGTGACTTATTTGAACTGTGGGATTTACTGCATAATGATACCCAGTCTAATATGTAGGAGCCTCTGTGGTACAGTGGTACGTTGAGCATTTTCGTACAAAGGAGAACGAGGGTTCGCGTCCCACCAGGATAATAAACTTTGGGAGTGTTCACCCGGCCACACACTGCTTTGGCGGACATAAGGGGTGCAGTGGTTGATCCAGTTTCAAATACTATAATATATGCTTGCACCCAGTCGGCTTGCGCGAGTCAATTACACTTGGTTCACAGACTACACACACACATCCAGAGCCACTCCAACATTACAATCACACTTACAAGCACCTCTCACTCTACATGCAATATCTACCACACAACCCAAGCCCCCTTTTTTTTTTTTTTTTTTTTATGTGCTCGACTCTGGACATAGGCTTCACAGCCTGCTCCCAAGGCCCAGTAATCCTCCAACATATCATACACCTATACATGCCATCACTTCTGCGCTAACACGCACCGTCCATATTGAATTCATGCTAGGGCTGTCTCATACAGTATTGGTGTATTGGTACTAGCGAGGGTATTTTTACATGTCGGCGGGTCTACTGGAAGATTGGTAAAGTCTGCTTTACATGAAATTCAATCCTTAAACTGTTCCCCGCCCCAGCGGGGATTTGAACCTGGGTCCGCTAGGATTACAGGTCACTTCTCTACCGATTGAGCCACGTATTTGGTAGACATACATAGGCTGTATCGTTCCCACTTCGGTCGGGATAGGCCGGTCCTTTAGTGGACACTCAGTGGCTGATGATGATAATATACTATGCCTGTAGCTAATGAAAATTTACCAGTTTAATGACTTCATTCATTTTCTTAGCAGTATTATTAGAATTTACAAATTTGTCATACCATTATCACCAAGTGATTGACCTAATATATCTATCCTGGCATCATCAATATACTGGTACTAAAACGTCTGGTGTCACTGGTCTAACATATTTCCAATGCTATTAACGGCTACACACTTTTAATCTGTTAAGGCCCACCAGTGCTACGAACAATTTTATCAAATGTTCTTGTTTCTCATCCATTCATTCATCTATGCCTAGAATGAGTGTTTTGTTAAGGAATTGTTGTCTGAACTCCTAGTTATGTCAAAAGAGTAAGTGGAAGAGGTTTAAAAGAGGGAATATTGAATACGGAAAGATCCATGAAAGTGATAACCACATTAGAAACAATGATTGGCAGCATCCAAGGGTGAACATAATGTATGAAGTAATTACAATGTGACGAGAATATCTGACACAATAGTTACAACCAGATAATCAGATAGTGTTGATAAAATAGGTGATATGATAGTCCTGTCACAATCTAGGGTACAGTCATAAAATCCCACATTACAACACTGAAAGATGTGTAATCTTTTCCCTTTCTTCTTCCTTTAAACATTATACTTTTCTTAGTAATACCAGTATCCACTAGAATAGGACCACTCATGAGGAGGGATTCAGTAATGGAGCCATTATGTGAATGGATGTGTCAGTCAGAACCCATTTATGAGAGGGAGTATGAAAGAGAGTGAAGTGACATCAGAAGTGTGACTGGAATGAAGCATAATTATACGGCATCAGCTAAAAGGGGTGGAGGATGAGAAGGGTCATGTAAGCAATGATGAATGGCAAATAAAGATTGAACACTGACATTAAATACTCTACATAGTAGCATTCAAGAGAGAGAGAGAGAGAGAGGGGGGGGGGGAGGGAATGCAGTTTGTAGAGTGGAAATTACCCAAACCATCTGTAAGGTAGGAGTTCATCCACCCTCTTCCCCCCCCCCCCCGGGTTTACTTCCCTGACGCCGAGGTGTTCTGATACCTCACGGCAAGCTCTTGTGCTCATAAACTGTTGCACCACCACCGGGAAAAACGACCTCGAACAATGAATCCTGTTCAAGCTAAATTAGCAAAGTGAGGCGAGATTGGAGGCAGGCCACACTGTAGCAGACATTGCGGCACACCTCGGTTTATCCAAGCCAACTATACAACGGTAGATTCAGAGATGGGAAGAATATGCCAGTCCATTAGGTCGTTCTAGGTGTGGAGCATCGAGAATAACCACCCCTCATGAAGACAGAAAAATAATTAGCAAAGTTCAGAACGATCCTTTCTCCGATGCAGCCGCTATCCAGGAAAGACAGCACACGAATGTGTATATGGAAACCGTAATGAGACGACTGCACAAAGCAGAACATCATCATCGAACTCCTGCAGTGAAAGGAATACTTGATGATAGACATCATGAGGTCAGGCTTCGGTTTGTTCAGCAGCATGTCGATAAAGATATATCATACTGGGGCCGAGTCATCTTGTCAGATAAGAAGACATTATTTTTCATCACCAACCCATGGCTGACTTCAATGTTGGTGGCTAAATGGTACAAGATATGTTAGGCGCAATATCTACGAGGTGGGAAGGAGTGGCCACGTGCCTACCAGTGTGTGGGGTTGGATACACCTCCACGGAATAGTAGAAATGGCAGAAATAGACGGGAGGCTCTGAAAAGTATAGAGAGAACCATTCATAATTAAATACTGCTTCATAAGTTTAAAACAGGTGATTAATGGTCCTGTTCATATGAACTGGCTCTTGGCGTTGTACTAAGACCAGTTTAACAACTATTTTGGGATTTATTGGGTCTTTTAATACTAAATTCATAATGCCTAACGGTAGATAAATTATTTCTCTCTAGAATGTGCCTTAATCATAGCCTACATGCAGTAGGAAAGAACTTGTATCCAGTTACGTATGAAAACTGTAATAGACAGTCTTTAACCTGACCTATTTTCTCTCCATTCTTAGGATAATTCGCCCATCCACACAGCCAGAATTTACAAGCCGGTTTGAGGAGCAACGACATCTAGAGCTTCTGGACTAGTCTAGTAGAGGATGTGACCTCAACCCTATAGAAAATATGTAGTGGAACATTGTTAATTTATGGGTGCCTGGCCAGGAGGGAACCTCCCGCCATTTGCCAGATCACACGAGGGCTGAGTGGGAGACATTCCGACGCGTTCGTTCGAAGATTCTCTGCACATATAGTGCAGGCCAGGCCATACATTAGCCCGGTCAGTGGTGCATGGGCTTGTTAAAAAACAGTAAGTGGGGAGGACAGGACCTCGCACACATCATTTATAATGATGTTGCATCCATGCCACAGAGATTGCAAGAGGTTATAGAATGCAGTACAGGGTGGATTAAGTACTACATACAATTTTCAACGTGTTGAAGTTTATTTTGTAAGCATGTTTTATCTGACAGTATCAGTCATATTATTTAAGTTGATTGACCTATGGGGTGAGAGGAGTGGAAGATTGTGCCGTGCAAACAAAATAAGAAATAACCTGGTTGGCTAAAACTAAATTTTTTTCCATGTTACTGAGAAAATATTGGTGAATATGTGAGAATTAATGAATCTGTGGTGTGAAGTACAAAAAATGTAAGTTGTTTATAACATTAGTAATATTTTCGCGGGACCCCTTATTAGTACAAATTAGTCACAATTTTAGTACAAGTACCTCATACTCAAGTATACTGCGTGAAACAGCCAGAGCATTTACTTCTCAAAGTGCAGTGACCTGTAATCATGATGTCAAGTGCAAATAGAAGTGCCGTAGCACAGGAAAGTTATTATAAATGACACAAGAAGTGAGTGCAGAAAATCAGAGAGCTATTCTTTTCCCACACACGTACGGGGCATAGTGGAGCTCTGAAATGGGCAGAAAACCCAATGGGGAGCTACATGAACAGGATGATGACACATCCTTAAGACGGTGAGTAAGGAAAAGTCGAAGGTAGAGGGGAAAATTCCTTTTTTTTTTTTTTTTTAAGGAAGGCTGTATAGTATACAGACTTTCACGCCGGTACTGTCGATCGAACTGTGTATCCTAGGGGCGCTCCCATCGCATTGAGCCGGTACAGGTTTATATCCAAGGGATGGTTGGGGCTTGTTGCTCACGTAATGCCACTCATGGATGAGTGAGGGTGGTCATTCTCATTTTTAACGTCAGGGGCTCCTACGCTCCTTATGGGGGAACATAGGATTGGATGATGGATGGATGGATGAATGGATTATTATTTTAATTATTATTTCCTGCACCAATAGCAGCAGTAGTAGTACAATACTGAGATAAACACAGAAAAAATATCGGAGAAAAAGATTAAGCCAGAGAGAAGTACTGTATTTTGACTGGTGAAGTGGCAGGATAGACAAACAGACGGGGATGCTGTAGCTAACAGGACTGCAAAAGGTATTGCTGCAATGAGTCTGTCTGTCTGTCTCTGTCTGTCTGTCTGTCTGTCTGTCTGTGTCTGTCTGTCTGTCTGTCTCTCTCTCTCTCTCTCTCTCTCTCTCTCATGATAAACTATATATTTATCTACACAGCCATTCCATGCAGACATGTTACTCGAATTCGTGGTAATCATTGCCCATTGGTATTTTGTATTCTGTAGGTATGGCATTGCCAGAATAATACTAACGGAATGATACAAACGTTCACAGTAATTAACAAGCATTTAATCAGATATATAATTGGTAGGATATTATGCTTACACGAGCAGCGTTGCCCTATGCATTTATCATAATTATTCTCTCAGGTATTCTTCCACACCAATGTTTGGCTGCCCTGATGATACATTCTGGCATTTCCCTCATGTCATTTCTTTATTTTACATTTGTTCCATGATAACCATTGCCATACCTGTCAGTTTTGGAGTGACGTCAGGGGTGAAGGAACTGTAATCAATTCCCATTATCTTCCTCACTGCCAGAGATATATAACAAGCTGAATAAATCATCTGGAGGCAACAAGACTACAATAAAAAATTCTTTGTTTCCCTTGTCATATGCCAATTAAACAAAGGCTTAATAGTAATCGTCATTGTTAAAATATGAATATAAGCAAGATGTATGCTTTTATAATGCAGTCAAATTATTATTCTATAATACCTGTTCAACGGATGATTTTTTGTAGCGTTACCACCTTCTGTTCTTACGAAATTTCCTTTTGGTATTAATCAACAGTACAGTATGTTATTTCTCTTGTACCATCGTGTACGGATCTTGGCTGGAGGTTTTAAATGGTAGGAGGAGATATTTCTGCTACTTTGTCCTCTTCTGAATATCTGTGTCAATTATGCTTTTTTGTATGAAGGCCAAACCACTTCGCTAGGACTAAAATGTGGGAGTTTTCTGTTTGCCTATCTGTTCTACTCTCTCTCTCTCTCTCTCTTCGCAAAAAAAAAAAAAAAAAAAAAAAAAAAACTGGTAACGGCTCAGCTATAGCATTTTTTTTTTCTTTTTTAAGAGCGAGTGAAAAACCTGTTGAACAATATGTTCAAAGTCTAAGTGATATCCTTTGAAAGGCAGTAATAAAACCCTAATAGTCAGTAATCAGCAGTGAATATGAACACATGACAGTGAAAATGAAAGAATCCTGTGAGCGATGGTGTTTGTAAACTGAAAATAATTATTTCGAGGTGATCACGAAGCTACAACGCTCTGAAAAACATTTGTCAACAGAAACAAAAACGCATTGAAAACGACAGCAACCATTTAGAGGCAGTGAGGATATTGTATAAAACAAAACGAAATGATCGCCATAACCAAAACGATGAAAAGTTGAAAGCACAACATTTTTTAAAACGAAAACGTTTGTAAATATTTTTACCTCTTTTCTGCGTCTCGTAAGGTGCACCTGGGTATATTACCAAACTAATACCAGGTTTTGTTCAACATAGAGAAGTCCTGGCAGTCATTTGCTACAAATAATATATACTGTAACTATCACTACTGTTGTTATGCATAGAATATTTTTTTTTTTAAGTTAATGACAGATGTCTAAATTAAGTCCAGAGAAAAAACTGCAGTCAAAGGATTAAGTCGAGGAGAAGAACGTCTTTGGAATGAGACCCAGAAACATGACAAAACAAGATAAAAAAAAAAAAAAAGGAAAAGAGCTATGGCGAAGTAAATGTTGCTGTGTGGTGTATGCTAGAGACAGCATGAACACAATACCACAGTACAACTTTATTAGTACCTTCTCGCCTTTTGTCTTGCCTTATCTTTTCAGATAAATTAGTTTAATTCCCTTTCTTCTGCTTATGCTGTATTTTTTTCTTTTCTTCATTCCTCACTCTTCCTTCCCTCTCTTTTCTTATCTCCGGGTACATTTAATTGCTATCATTACCAAGATTCATATTACGATGGGAAATTAATGAGAAGAGAGAATTTTACGAATCTAACGAGAGAGAGAGAGAGAGAGTACAAATTATGGGCCACATATACTCGTTTCAGTCTGAAGAAGTCAATATTCTATATCTTCTTGCTAACATCAGACACATTTTATTTCACTAACGAAGCACGTCTAGTAAGGAAGTGCTAATGGAGGCTATATCAAACCCTTCCACTTACAAAAGTATCTTCGAAATTGAATAAAATCGTTTAGAAGTAGGAATAAAATATAACCGCTCTCATATTAAAGAAGCAACACACACACACACACACACACACACACACACACACACACACACAATGTGGGAGTGAGTGAGAAAGAGCAATTAAAGCGAGCGAGTAATTACAGAAGGGTAAGTGAAGTGAATGCGGATGAAAGAGCAAGGGAGGCGAGAGAGAGAGAGAGAGAGAGAGAGAGAGAGAGAGAGAGAGAAACACTGTTATATTAAAAAAAACGAAATAAGAAAATAACGTAACAAGATGTAGCTATAAATGCAACCTCTGAAAGCAATATTTTTACCAGAAAATGTTTTTCTAAGGAAAATTGCAATAAAAGCATAAACATTCATGAAAAAAAAAAAAAATAAAAATAAAATTCAAGAACAATAAAACTGGACGCATATTCGAAATGAAAATATCAAAATGAAAACAAAAACACTCATACAATCATTAAAGGAAAATGAAGATGAAATTCTTTAAAATGTTGAGGAAACTAAACAGCATTAATGAAATGAAAACAGTGCGTCAATGAGGGAAATAAAGCTCCTGAAAGTGCAGATCAATACAAAAACCACAATTAAGAAATAATAAAAGATACAAAAAAAAAAAAAAAAAAAACGCACACACATATACGCTGGAAAAGTCTTTGTATGAAGAAAGGAAACTTTTTTGTAATGAACATCAAAAACAGAATGATTACTAAAATAACAACGGGATGAATAAGAAGAGAGTAATGTCTTGGTAAACGTTGTGGTGTAAGCTAAGGATGCATTGGTATATTACCTCACTGCATCTTTATTTGATTCACAACTATCTTCTCATTTTAGATTTCATCTTGTAATGCTCTTCTCTTTAGTATTCTTCCTTTGTCGAGAGAGAGAGAGAGAGAGAGAGAGAGAATCTGAGTATTGTGCTTCTGTTGGTTTCCCATTCTCCCAGAGACGAGAACGAGAAAATGAAATTGAAAGAGGTGAATGTGAAACATAAGATGAAGAAAATGGAAAGAAGAGGTATGGTGGAGAAACTGAAAATAGATATGAAAATGTTAATGGAAATAAAGGTCGAGAGGGTAAAGGTAAATACGATAAAAGTGAAAACTGAAGCTGAAAATGGTGAAGAACGATAAGAAAATGATGAAAATGGAAATGCAAATATAAACGAAAGTGAGGAAGATGAGGGTGAGGCTTGAGAGGGTAAAGAGGAAAAGATGAAAGTGAAAATGAAAATGTAAAACAAAAGTTAAGACCAGGGTTAATGTGAACTTGAAGATCTAGCTAATAGTTAATGTAATGGCAAAGTGTCAAAGTGTATGAGAAAGTGAGGCTGAAACTGTTGATGGTAAATGTGAAGGAAAACGATAAATGTAAGAAGGTGATGATAAATGTTAAATCCAAAAAGAACGAGAAGTAGGTGATAATGTAGGTGGCGGCGGAAGTACAAATGAAGGTGAAAGAGAGGGTGAAAGTGAAAAATAATGATAATAATGTTTAGGTAAATGTTATGGTGTGGAGTATTTTGATGGCTGACACCAACATACTAAGGAACTATTCCCTCTAAAATTATCATCCCCCAGCATCTCCAGTACGGTGCCATATCAAGAGATTATCAGTAAAGTATGCTATCACAAAGAACTGTGAAGGGAATGAAGAATAGTAGCACTGTCTTTTTCTGCGAAAGGACAATTATTTCCAGCTTGTAAAGAGAACGATCTACACCGGTATCTGTTAATGAATACACCACCACCTACCACTAGGCCTCCCATTTAGAACTCACATCCTTCTTTTTTCATTTATTCCTGCCCTTTTCAATATATAAAGCTCTCCATTCTCTTCCCTTCTCATCTTTTCCTCCCTTCTCTCCGTTACTTCATGTCTTCTCTTGTCATATCTTCTCTTTCAATGTCCAGCAGTGCTTTGTCTGTTGTGTTCTCTCTCCTGTTTGCATATCTTCGCTTATACCCTCTGTTCTCCTCTCTCTCGCTCTGTCTCTGTCTGTCTGTCTGTCTGTCTGTCTGTCTCTCTCTCTCTCTCTCTCTCTCTCTCTCTCTCAGCAGCTCGAGGCAAAGTGGGTTAGCGAGGGCGCGGAGACTGAGAGGACCCTAATGCAGGGGCAATGAAGTAAAATAGGGCCAGTTAGAATGCTAACTTGAAGGACAAGTTGAGTTAAAGACAGACAGACAGAAAGACAGACAGATAAACAAACAGCATACGGACACACTGGTGCAGGACAGAAAGACGGCAAATGGATACACACACACTCACACAGACACACACACACACACACACACACACACACGCACAGACTGGCAGGCAAGTAGGCAGGCAGGTAAACAAAGCAGACACAGTCAGAGACAGACATGCACATGAACAGAAGAACATATAGACATATGGCAAGCGGACATGCAAACATACAAACACACAGACAGTCGGACAGCAAGCAGACATACTAACAGACAAAGAAACAGACAGGCAGGCAGACACAGACAGACAAATACAAGCAGACAGGCAAGTGGGGAGGCAACAGATAGACGGTAAGCGGACATACAAACAGACAAACACAGACAGACAGAGGCTGACAAGACGAGAGTGAGACAGAAATAGACAGTTAATGAGACACACGATGAAATACTGACGGGAAAAGAAAACACAGAGAAAGAAAAGATTATAGGCCATGCAAAAGAAATATTTATTGGGATGGAGGAAACGGAAAATACAGCGACACACACACACACACACACACACACACATAGATTTCATTAACACTGTTATAGTTACCCTGTCATTTTGTATTACAAACCAATAGCTACATCGTCTGTTGGCATTTAATATCTCTATCTCACAACTCAGTACAGCTACCTCCGTTAATCACGGCTATTCTAAGATCACTGAATGGTAACAAAATAACTGTCTCATTTAGTGCTAGGAAAAACATATATATACAACTAATTAATAGAAAGATATTGCCTGATTCTTCTACTGCCTTCACTGATACTAATAATTTTGTCTCTAAAAGTACAGAATTCTCGGTGTTTCACTTAATGTTAGGATCACTTGCTATAACCGCTTCCGAGAAACTTGGACTGTTGAGAACAGGATCTGTAACTTCATCCCTGGCGAGAAGTTAGGTATAATTTACAAGATTCATTGTGATTTTCGACGAAATACGAGTATTGCTCACCCTTATGGAGTGGATGTGGAAAGGTTGCATTGAAACAACCTGACAGAATGAATGACACAGCTGAAAGAATTATTAACATGAAATTATAAATAAAGTACCCCCGCTACAAGTAAGAAGTGTTTATCTCTCTTGCCCTATTTTAAGGATACTTTTATGGCAAATACTCAGTCGAAGTTGCATCCATTGTGCTACCTCTGCATGCCTTCCCCCGTGCTACTTAGCCATCTGGTAGCGCTCATTACTGGACTGTCACACTACCATATTGCAGAACTTTTGCCTATCAAAATTCATTTATTCTCCGCAATGTATTTCATTGGAACTCGCTTCCCCGGAATAGGTTTCCCCCAAACTTCAACCTACGGCAGTTCATGTCCAATGTTGCAGATTATTTATGAATGGAGGAGAAGTGTTATCTGGTGAATGGATTATTTTTTCAATTAATTTGTGTCACCTTCCCTTGTTCATCTTCTGTAAAAGAAAATGAAAAAAAAATGTACCTTTATTTTCTTCCTCCTCTCTGATTTGCCAAATGTATTATTATTATTATTATTATTATTATTATTATTATTATTATTATTATTATTTCAGCCTTTGACAGTCACAGCAGGACAGAGGCCTCTTTCATCCCTCTCCACACTTTCACATTTTTTGTTTGTTCATTCGAGTCCCAGAAAGTCTCGGAGTATCATCTCACTATCCGGTTCTCTGTCTGCCTCTTTCCTTCACTTCATTTTTGGGTTGCAACTCAGTTACATGGTTGTCCATCTGTTATCTCTTGTGCGAAGAATGTGAACTGCCTACATACATTCATACATTCATCATTTTCGATAGTAGTGATTGTATAGAATGCATCAATATGCTTCTTTATCCATGTTCTTCTTTTATCTTCCCTTGTGATACTTATTTTTCTTCAGTCCTCGCTGAGTATTCCTGCACTTATGTTGTGAGTTTATCATTAAATTTCACGTTTTCGATCCATTTGTTTGTACCGGAAGGACAAACTACATATCTGTATTTTTTTTTCTTACATAGTGGCAGTTGCTTGTCCTTCATGTGTTTACTTATTTTATTTAGAGTCCCTCATTCCATCAATATGCGTCATATCATTGTCATGAGCTGAGCCTGTCTAGACATATTGATATAGGTTCGTGTAATGTTCGCTCTAATTCCTCATTTCCCGCTTTTATTGAAGCAGTATGAATAAGTCTATATAAACAAAATTTTCGTCTCCTTCATATTCATTTTTTGCCTGCCTTCAAACCCTCCTTGTTCAAATCGGCGATCTTTTCTAACAGTTTCTCTTCTGGTTCGATAAATGTAAATATGTCGTCTGGAAATCTAATACTATTCAGTTGTTTAACGTTACTGTCAGCATAATTACTTTGCAATGCCAGTCTAAATTTCTGGAAACGTCCTGCATTCGTTCAGTTGATAAATTGGTGGAATTGTGTCTACATGTCCAGCATATTTTTAAACTGGAACTTTTCTGGCTATCCTCGTGCTGTTAATGATGATGATGATGAAGTTGTTGATGATGATGATGATGATGATGATGATGATGATGATAGTGATGATGATATGATGTCCTCTCTGCAGACATTTTCTACTGCCTTAATATAAGTATCTTTTCCCTTTTGTCCTCGAATTGCTCCTGTCACTACTTGTTTCAGCTACGTTAAGTGCTTTCTCCAGATTAATAAATGGTATGCCCGAAATCTCATAAATTCTAACGTTTTCTTTAGTACTCTTCTTAATGACATGGATATGGTCTGTTGTTAACAGAACTATCATAAGCCCGTTTTTTTTTCTTTTCTTTTTAGGTGTTAATCTACTGTAATGTAGGGCTTGGTTTATTTATTTTGATTTGAAAAGAGTTTTCTGAAAAGTCTGTACACATCAGAAAAGAAACTAATTGACCGGTTGTTTTTTAGTCATTTAATTCTACATTTTCTAGGAACCAGAAGAATGGAAGGGTCTTTCCTTGAGCTGGGTGCTGCTTTCACTTACACATAATGAGTTTTAATAGTTCATTTAAAGCAGACTTACCCACAGCCCTAATAACAGCAATGGTTAGACCATCATATCTCGTGCCTTACCACTCTTCCTTAATCTCAAAGCATTCACTACTTTCATCTACTATAATGATTGGTATCACTGTGTCCACCACTTCTCTTTGCTGAAATAGGTTTTGGACCATGATATTCCACTGTAAAATCGGAATAATATCCATTTCCTATTCTCAACACATTTATTTCGTTACTTAAATCCTATACCGAACTTCGATCGCTTGCCTTCATAATTCCTCCTCCTCTTTAAATTTCTTCATTTCTCATTGTGTGAAACTTTCGTCATCTCCAGTTTTCTTTTATTATTTTTGTTTTCAGCTGCTTCAGTGTGTTCGTTTCAAATTAATTTCTCCATCTCTCTCTCTCTCTCTCTCTCTCTCTCTCTCTCTCTCTCTCTCTCTCTCTCTCTCTCTCTCAACATCTTTGTTCCAATTCTCTCCTTCCGTTTTCTCATCCGCTTTCGCTGTTCGCCTTTCTTCAGTTTTCCTGTGCATCACTCTTCTCTTTTTTTTTTATTTTCTTCCCTGCCATCATTTTTTCTTGCTATCCTCCTCAGCTTCTTATATTCTTTTCATACTCCTTGACTTCTTCACCTTCATAGCCCCTACTTTCTTTCTCCACCTTCTTCTTCCCATTCTCCTTTTCTTCTCTATCCCCACCTCCTCTTTCTCAACTTCTTCGCCTCTCCTCCTCTATCCTCCCTTTAGGATCATCCTTGTTTCTACCACTTCCTCTTCCCCTTTCTTCTCCTTCTCCTCCTCCTCCTCATCATCATCATCATCATCACTGTCGCCGTCATCGTCGTCATCTTCGTTGTAATCGTCGCTGTCGTCACCACCACCATCATCATCGTCGTCGTCGTCGTCATTCTCGTTTGCCTTCCCCCCATCTCCCCACCGTCTCTTTTTCCTCTTCAATATCCTCCTCTCACTGTTCTTTGATCTACCACTTTTATCTGTTTTTTTTTTTCCCTTCGTCCTCTCCTCAAATCTTTCTTTACCCTTTCTTTTACATTTTTAAATATTGCTCCGCACCATTTCAGATTCCCATTATTACCTTTGTATTTTCTTCCCTTCAGTCTGTGTGTGTGTGTGTGTGTGTGTGTGTGTGTGTGTGTGTGTGTGTGTGTGTGTGTGTGTGTGTGTGTGTGTGTGTGTGGTGTGTGGTGTGTGTGTGTGTGTGTGTGTGTGTGTGTGTGGGTGTGTGTGTGTGTGTGTGTGTGGGTGTGTGTGTGTGTGTGTGTGTGTGTGTGTGTGTGTGTGTGTGTGTGTGTGTGTGTGTGTGTGTGAGACCCTCAATTTCCAACCCCGAGGCTACAGAATTCTTTGGCAGCCTGCACACACAAAAAAGTGGTAATTGCCCCTCCTCTCCCCTCCAAAAAAGCTTTCTGCGGCACAAGACGCACGGCACCCACAGAAGGCCACCACATTTGTCACTCCTGGGGTAAGAAAAGACACCACGAAATAGTTCCCAGGAAAATGAGTGCAATTATTGGAATGTGGTAAAATCGAGTTTTGGAACGTTCTCTGAAGAATGTGGGCTAAAGTTTTCTCTTCTATAATATCTTTTTTTTTTTCTCTCTTTTTAGTTGCTTTTGGGCAGGGATTATGGGATTTTATGGCTGATGAGAGATTACACAAGTTGATTCTTTATGGATTTGGTGGTGAGTACTTTTACTTCCTGATGTTTCGTTAATTACAATCACCACGCATCGCACCAGTGTGATTTGTACCACCATCATCATGATCATCATCATACATATTCCCACTGCTACAAAAGGGGTAAGTAATGTCGAGAACATGACCACACACCAAAGTAGAATATTGCTGGTCAGAGCAATGGGCCACATCGTACTCCTCTCATCATTCTGGTTTTCAGAATGACGATAACGGCCAAGTGTGCTGGGTTTTACGAATGAATACATATAATCTGAGTCCTCCAATATATTGAGCCAGATAGACGAAGTTTATGGTCATTATTTTAGTAAGAAATGTATCTGTGTGTTTCAGTCTGTGTCGAGAACTCAATATCTCAGAGAATACAAATTATTGAAGTAAAAGTTAATAATCATTGTTTAGAGTCACAAGTAGGCGAATTCGATTATCATTATTTTTGTACGAAATGTGTGTGTGAGTGTCTGTCTGTGCTGGAAACTCAAATCTCAGAAAGTATTGATTGTAGATGAAAACGTTATTGATAATAAAAGCTGTTTAGAGTCACAACTTTAGTTCACATGTCACTCAACCAGCACTGGGAGGCATCCAGGATGAATACATAATAGCCAAGTTTTCATCTAACAGTATTATTACAGTCAATCTGGCTCAGGTGACGGGTAGTCTAGTCTGGTTTATATATATATATATATATATATATATATATATATATATATATATAATCAGCAGCAGCAGCAGCCATTACAAGTCCACTGCTGAACAAAGGCCTCCCCGAACCTTCTCCACGAATTCCTTGACTTAGCCAATATTTGCCACTTTTTCCCAGCAAATTTCCGTATCTCATCTCTCCACCTCCTGTTTTCTTTTTCTGCTATGCTTACAATCTCTTGGAGTCCTGTCAGTTAGCCTTTTGCTCCATCGGTTATCTCATATTCTTGCTACATGACCTGCCCACCTCCATTTCTGTTCTTTTGTAAGTTTTATTATATCTTTGACCTTAGTCTGCTCTCTCACCCAAGTTGATATTTTTCTGTCTCTTTAAGATATTCCCAACACTGACATTTCCACTGCCTTCTGAGAACGGATCAATTTATTTTCCATCGACTTTGTCAGTTTCCATACGTCATTGCTGAAATAATACATTCTTTATATACTTTTCGCTTCATACAGTGGCAATCTAATTTTCATAATGTCTTTATGTGCCACGGGGGATGTGAATTTATATATTAAAAATGCTTAGATGTTGCTTGAAAATACTTGTGAAAATCAAGCAGTAAGCTTTACTTTAATCTGGCTTACTTCGCCTATTCTCTAAGGACGAGAATTTATGAACTTTCTCAACAGTACACAGCAGAAACTAATTACTCATGTGTGCTGTTTGTTAGTACTGTTAGCCTCTTGAGAAAGTGACTCCACCTCTGACAATCAGTAACTAATGCTAATAATAATAAACAGGTTCTTGCCAGTGCATTAACTCCTGGCTGGCACAACGGATTTAAGCTTGATACAAAAGAACTGGCCTAAGTACCAGTTATGAATAATGTAAAGCGTTTGTGCAAACTAGGAGCGGCTACTAAAATAAACTTAATGTGGATAAATAAAACACGAGTTTAACTTCATTAAGCTCAAAGAAAAAGAACTGTAAATTTATTAATTACAATGAAATAATTTACGTTACATGAGTCTCAAAAATGAATTCAAAATAACAAGGAGAATACACTCACTCACTCATTCAAAAGCTAAACACTTAAACCTAGAAAAAAACGAAAAGAAATACTGGTCAGTGGAGGGGAGCTGAGCAAAATGAACTGGGCACCTGTGCAGGACATCAGATGCTGCAATTCACTAAACCCTCATTGCCAATTCACCGTCTAGGTGGAGATTTCAGGAACTCGCTGTACAATTGTGGTGCTGCCTTACGCTGGGCACAAACGATCCTACTCTCGCGACAGTCCAAACCGACCAACTTCAAACTATTAAAGAGGGTGAGGGATGGCCGTGTTCGAACTTCAACGGTCAACGGAAAGAAAGTGAGCGATATACGCTCACAATAAATCACTCATTGAAGGCACTAATGTCATGCATAAAAATGATCACGTGTGAAACAGTGAGAAATGTTCTGAAAACCATCCCGATCAGAGTGAATACGAGGACCGTTGAACTGAGTGATGCGCAGTGGGAATTCCACTAGAATTCGTGGTTTTCTCACTGATGTAAAACGTCATGAATTTATACAAACGCTTGCGCGAATTTGTGACATTATGCCCCATCAAAATCAAATTTTTCTATAGAAAAATTTTATGATATACATACATATGAATCCCAACTCAGTGACACAAGATTCACACTGTGGTGTGTGTACTACCCTGCTACAGGAGAAAATCACAGTCACCCATGAGCGTAGAAACTTCGTATTTACGTTAATAGGAGGAAGCTTGAGGGAAAAAACTCCATGACGATGGTGAAAAATTCTGTACTCAGGTCAAACTGAGCGAAAAGTTCACTACATTTACATTAACAACTAATTGTTATGTAGCGTGATGTATGTAATACACGGTGTAGGTGTGACAGTTGTGGTGTAACTGTGCCTATGTGTAAAATTATGTAATACACATCAATAGTAAATAATGGCGACAAGGCGGAAGAGAAGAGGCGGCAGCATGCGACAGAGACGATCAGCTGATCTCCACGACAAAGTTGCTACACCCGCCAGGTGCACCTGCGAAAGCAATCAAGGTGGAGCATCAAAAGTATCAGTGTGACAAACAATCTTTATTAAATTACAATTTCTCTGCCTAGCAGTCAGTATGTACACCACAAAAAGCACGCCCTAGCCGAAAATTTTAAGTGACAGACAAGGTTTGTACATTTGAGGTCACCATTACTTTTGTATTGGATACATTATTAACTAGGACACGTGGTCAAACTGAGCAAAAAGACTGGGCGCCTGTGCAGGACATCAAACGCTGCAATTCGCTAGGACCCAGTTTTCTGGTTAAACCCTAAACCTACATTATTATTAACCAGGAAACATGGTCAAACTGAGCGAAAAGACTGGGCGCCTGTGCAAGACATGAAACGCTGCAATTTGCCAAGCCAAAGGACCCAGTTTACTGGTTAAACCCTACTCTACACTTACGATTAACATTGGGAAGCTGAGAATCCCTACGCAGGGCAGGTCACATTTTAACACCCACCGTGGGTGTGAACACTCATGTGGATAATGTGCATTCTCTGGGAATCCTCAGAGCCCACAGCTCCAGACACCACAAGGTAATTCAAACACAGCCTCAGATTGTCTCTGCAGGGTTCTCGAACTTCCCCCTTAACCTATGGAACATATGTGTATACAGGCCCTGGACATAATGTGTCCTGTGGGGCCAACGGGTGAGATGTCAGGTCTGCACCCACATCACCACTGCCCTCTCTCTCAACTGACTCAGAGATTATGGGTGTGGATCCAAATGGCACAGGAAGGACATGTCCCTGATTGGTGGTATGTTGACACACATTGCAGGAACGCACAAAGCTATCTATTTCCGCTCCCATTCCTGGCCAGAAAAAGTCAGCATGGATACGGCTCTGGGTTTTCCTTTTGCCCAGGTGACCTCCTGAGGCTGAACAATGACCCCATTCTAACACTGCTAGGCGATGCTTAGCGGGAACGACAAACTGCAGTCGAACCTAGCCCTGGGGTGTTTGTGACTCATGGTACAGCCATCCTTGTTTATGAAGGAACTTGGCTTCACCTCCCCGTGAATACTTAATCACTCTACCCTTTGTTTCTTCCGCACGACAGCAAGTGTCGAGTCAGAATGTTGTTCTTGGACAACATCTTGGCTACAAATCAGTTCTTGCAGTGATGCAATGGTCACCGGGATGACACAGTTCGGAGCCTCGGCCACGGCTGGTGTTACTGTAGCTGAAGTCTGAGTAGCATCATCTATGGTGCAACTATACTTGGCACCTGGAATATTGCCTATGATAAGGTCAAACAAAGGTTCTGGCATGACAAATGCGACTGATGTACCAGTGTCAAATGGAGATGCCACCTGGATACGTGCCTTAGGAAACAATCTCACTGATCCGTCAATAAGCTGAACTTGGATCTGTCGACCTGTGTACTCCTCAGGCCGAACTAGACTCTGCCTGACAGAGCAACCTGAGGAACCATTGTCTCTCAGGACCTTTACAGGAATGCCTCCCACAAACCCTGGCTGAACAAGGAAGGCACTGTTACCTGTGGGAGGGCCTGTGGAGGAAGCAGCCAGCCACTGATGAGGCTGCTGAATGAATGATGTGGCAAACATGGTGTCCTGAGAATTAGATACCTGAGGGGTCGTACTCACCGTCTGGGGAGATGGAGCATTGACCTCTTCTGGTAGAGTGTTCACTGTCACTGTGGGACTAGTGAACTGTGGGGAAGTACCCGTACTGCTAGGGATGACACCACCCTACTGCTGTTGAAGAATAAAGGCTGCGTTTGCCTCCTGCCTCCGATTCACTTGGGCTGGTGCTGAAAAGGATTATCCTGACCTTTGATTCTGTGGCTGATACTGCTGCTGGTTAGGGTACTTGTTGTACCACTTCCACTCAGGTTTCCGAGTGTTTTGCCCCTGGTCCTTCTTCTGCAGTTTGGTTGGACTTTGGCCATTATTCTGAGAACGGCCTTGTTGCTGGGGTTCAGTCTGAGACGGTTTCCCAGATTTGTCAACTTTCCTGTTCCAGGTGTTTTGCTTATGAGTTTGATACCCATACGCAGTGAAGAATGCATCAGCCTTCTCCACCAATTGGCTGGCATCCCTTACCTGACAGATCTTAACCCACCCCATCCCGACGTTTTCTGGGCAGTGGTACGCCCCAGTCCTGACATTTTTGGACCTTTTTTTTTTTGGCTCAAACATCCGCTTTTGGTGAGAAACATCGAAAATTCATAGAGAAATCGCTCACCTGAGGTTTAAAATACTCGATTTAGGTACGAGTACTTCCTTACCTGACTGGGTTTTCTAACAGGCTGGCACCAAAGAAAACGAGTTCTATGGGAGGGTAACTATTTTATCCACTCATAAACAGTATTTATTTATTTACTTGGTACGAATTTATATTTAGTTCAAGAGTATATTGATTTTCAAACAGTAATATAGGCATTATAAGCATTGTTTCACTCACTAACTCATCACCATTCATGACCTTTTTTTTCCCACATTACCTGATCATCATTTCTGACTGTTTCTTCCTCTAATGCTATGTAAACTTTGTCCTCCACATTGTCATCGATTGGGGAATCACTCTGGCCCTGAATGTCTTTATTGGCCAGGTCACTGGTAACAGGTGAATTGCCAAGACAATGGCGTGCAGGAGGGGGGAAAGGTAATGCGGTGTAAGGCATTGTCCCTGCTTGGCATCTTGTAGAGGAATAGAGGAAGGTGTCCCGTGTATATGTGCCAAAAATCACTCGTGAAATCACTCGCGAAAATTGAAAATTGTGCAAATTAGGAACCTTGCAATGTTGCTGCGTTAATTCACGTCGCCGGGACATGAGTGCACATCATGTGCGGACGTTAATTCACGTCGACGGGACGGCACGGGTTAAGGTGAGCCATAAGCTCAGCAGACCATGACTTTTCTAGCTGCATGCACAGCATAAAGTCAATTATCCCCTCCTGTGTGGAAGGAGTTTCATCTTTCTCCATTCACTCATCTAAGTAAGCAGTAAGCCGATCAAGAAACTGAATGGCAGTCTCTTTTTCTTGTAAACGTACCCTCATAAACTGACTCTTGGCATCGTCAACTGAGGCCATACGCTTTGACGAGTGCGGCCTTCATCATCTCATACACGAGACTGTCTCCAGGAATTCTGTGGAGAATATCGAGGGCAGGGCCCTCAAACAAGCTAAGAAACTGGAGCCACTTAGCTGCCTCATCCAGCTGGTACAGCTGGGCCCTGTCTTCGAAACGAGCTATAAATGGCTCGATTCGCTCGCCTTCCTTGTATGGAGGAAGCTTGATGTGTGGGGTCACCAGAACATGTGTAGGGAGAGCAGTCGTGGAGCTTGGGTTAGCTGCACCAGATGTGTCTGAAGCCAAGGAGTCTCGCTTGAGCCTCAGTATCTCAAGTTCACATCTCTCACATGCCTCGCGGTCGGCACGTTCGTGTTATCGCTCTCTCTCTCTCGTTGTGCTAGCTCATATTCACGTTCTTTCTCTCGTTGTTCTTGCTCGTATTTGCGTTGTTTTTGCTCGTATTCGTGTAGTTTTTGCTCGTATTCACGTTGTTTCTGCTCGTGTTGACGTTCTCTTTCGCGTTCCTCGTGCTGTTCTCGCTCATGTTAGTGTTGTTCTCGCTCGTATTCGTGTTGAATTCTACGCTCTTCACGAGCATCATTCTCACGTTGCTGCTCATAACTAAACTGAGAGAGGACATAGTCCTTGATTTGTTCGGGGTCGCTAAGCCCCATATCTTTGGCTTCCTGTACATATACATTAGTAGTCATGATGCTAACGCAGTTAAGGCTGAGTGGACTAAAGATTCAGTACTGACTGCTATTTTGCAAAGAAATGCCAATAATGAAGAGTAAAGAATATAGGCACAGGTTGGTGGTTACCAGTATTATCTAGTTAAACTGGTAAAGAAAGAAAATTAAAAAAGAAGCAACTGACTGGGAAAACTATTACATAAAATTAATAGAACTGAATCAATAACCACCTGTAAGATAGTGCCTATAGACTTTCATGATAAATACCTAAGTGTGAGTGAGTGAGTATTATCTCGTTAATAACTATAGAGCTAGGAGTTAATATCCTGGAATGAGGTCACCAGATGTCATGGGGGGATGTGAAATTATATATTAAAAATGCTTAGATGTTACTTGAAAATAGAGAAAAGGAATTGACTTGTGAAAATCAAGCAGTAAGTTTTACTTTATGGCGGCTTACTTCGCCTATTCTCTAAGGACGAGAATTTATAAACTTTCTCAACAGTACTCAACAGAAACTATTTACTCACGCATGCTGTTTGTTAGTACTGTTACCCTCTCAAGAAAGTGACTCCACCCCTGACAATCAATAACTAATGCTAATAATAATAAACAGGTTATTGCCGGTGCATTAACTCCTGGCTGCCACAACGGATTTAAGTTTGATACAAAAGAACTGGCCTAAGTACCAGTTATGAATAATGTAAAGAGTTTGTGCAAACTAGGAGCGGCTACTAAAATAAGCTTAATGTGGAGAAATAAAACACGAATTTAACTTCATTAAGCTCAAAGAAAAAGAAATGTAAATTTATTAATTACAATGAAATAATTTACATTACACGAGTCTCAAAAATGAACTCAAAATAACAAGGAGAATACACTCACTCGCTCATTCAAAAACTAAACACTTAAACCTAGAAAAAAACGAAAAGAAATACTGGTCAGTGGAGGGGAGCTGAGCAAAATGAACTGGGCACCTGTTCAGGACATCAGATGCTGCAGTTCACTAAATCTTCTTCGCCAATTCACCGTCTAGGTGGAGATTTCAGGAAGTAGCTGTACAATTGGGGCGCTGCCTTACGCTGGGCACAAACGATCCTACTCTCGCGACGATCCAAACCTGACTAACTTCAAACAATGAGAGAGGGGGAGGGATGGCCGTGTTCGAACTTCAACGGTCAACGGAAAGAAAGTGAGCGATAATGCGCTCACAATAAATCATTCAGTGAAGGCACTAATGTCGTGCATAAGAACGATCACTTGTGAAACAGTGAGAAATGTTCCGAAAACCATCCCAATCGGAGTGAATACGAGGACGGTTGAACTGAGTGATGCGCAGTGGGAATTCCATTAGAATTCGTGGTTTTCTCACTGATGTAAAATGTCACGAATTTATAAATACGCTTGCGCGAATGTGTGACACTATGTTTACAGAAAGCTTTCCATTCAACTGTAATGCATCTTTTTATTTTGCTATCGTGATCTTTCATTAATTTTAGTATTTGTCCCAAGTAAATGTACTCCTCGCCTTCTTCAAGAATTTCTTTGCTTATTCTGATGACGTTCTTTGGTGTATGTGGATTGAACAGTTTTACTCCGGTTCATCTTAAGCCCTATTTTGCGCCTTTCTCTGTTCAGGTCATTTAACATTTCTTGCAATGTCTCTGTTGTTTCTGAGATTAGGACAATGTAATCTGCAAATCTGAACCCGTTAACTGCTCATTGTGGTTTTTTGGAGGTGTCCGTGGTGCGCAGACACGCAGACATAGGGGTAAAAATGAAATTTCCCAAAGGCCAAATTTTGTCTTAGGAATTGAGAGAACACATGCCAAAGTATATAGTAACGAAATATTAGCTCAAGATTTACCTTGGTAAAGCCATGGATGAACATCGAAGTGTCTGATTCCCTATTGTAATGTATGGTTTTCGTTTTCTTTTTCGGTTTCGGTTTCGGTTTTGAAGGCTCAAACATGATTGCATAGGTCGGCTTTGGTCACCAAAGCACTATATTCGAAATTCACCTGCGCGGCCTCTGCTGTACTGAGCAGTCGCACTCGGAACAGCCCAGGCTGTATAGAGCAGTTAACGGGTTAAATGGTTTAGCTTTTCTCTATCTATGTTCACTCCTTTGTTTTCCTAGACTAGCTTTCTGAAAATAGTTTCTAGACATGCTTTAAATAATTTTGGAGAAAATGCGTTTCCCTGACGCACGACCTTCTCAATCTTAATTTTTTTTTTCCCGAGTCCTTATGTAACTTAACTGTAGCAGTTCCCTCTTTATATATGTTCTCGAGCAGTTTCACAATGTTCTCATTCACTCCTTGTTCCCGCAGTGAATTAATAATTGCTTTGTGCTCCACAGAGTCGAAAGCCTTTCGTAATCAATAAAACCTAAGCACAGTGGTTTATTATAATCTGTAGTTATCTCAGCTGATTCATTGTCTGTAGATGATCAGTAGTCTAATACCCGCTTCGGAATCCTGCCTGTTCACGAGGTTGGTTTTCCTATAAATTTGTTGTTATTCTGTTCGTAAGGACTTTAGTGAAGAGTTTGTAACTGATAATACGCTCACTGATTATATAGACAGACAGACAGATAGAGAGATAGATATAGATAAATAGATAGAGAGATAGATATAGATAAATAGATAGACAGACAGATAGATAGATATACTGTAGATATGTGTGTGTGTGTGTGTGTGTGTGTTATTACCTATTTTACCTAATTGTATTTTTACAGGAATGAGTCAAGGTCGTACTGTTCCGTGTCTTAAACCATATTTATCGTACATATCCTTAAATTTGTGAATTGTTTTGGCACACACTGTTTCATTCGGAAATGCATTCCAATGATCAATTGTTCTGTTTGGGAAGCTGAATTTCCTGACGTCCTTATCACCTCTCTTCTTATGCAGTTTTTTGCAGTGTCCTCTTGCTGATGCTTCCCCATATGTTAAGTAATAATTTATGTCTATTTTCTCCTTCCCTGATATGCATTTATATAGCATTATCATGTCACCTCTTTTCCTTCTCTCCTGTAGTGTTGGTAGATTCAGTTTGTTTAGTCTTTCTTCGTAGCTTAGATCCCTTAAGCTTGGTATCCATCTTGTAGCGGCCCTTTGAACTTTTTCAATCTTGTCTATGTGTTTTTTGAGATGAGGACTCCAGACTACTGATGCATACTCCAGGGTTGGTCTCATGAATGATGTTATTATCCTTCTTAGCATGTCTTCACTTACGTATGTGAATGCTATTCTCATATTCGCAAGCAGTGTATACATGTTCCGTACCTCCTCACTGATGTCGTCAGCTGGAGATAGTCTGTTATTGATAATCACACCTAGGTCCTTCTCTCTTTCTGATGTGTGTAGGGTTTTATTTCCTAACGTATAATCCCAATCAGGTCGTTTTCCACTTTTACCAAACTTGATTACATGACACTTGTCCACAATGAATTCCATTTGCCATGTATTACTCCATTCATGAAGTTTATTTAATTATTCTTGTAGCTCTTTACAAGAGTCTGTGTTAGTAATTCTCCTTTGTATTTTTGCATCATCTGCAAACATATTTAGCTAGATTTCATTTCCTGTGTTACTGTCTATATCATTTATATACACTAAAAACATGATTGGTGCCAGCACTGAGCCCTGTGGTACTCCACTAGTCACTTCTTTCCATGATGAGTAGTTTCCCCTTAGTACTGTTCTCATTTCTCTTTTTATGAGAAAATCTTTCATCCAACAAAACAGTTTGCCTCGAATTCCTCCATGATGGTACAGTTTCCATAAAAGTCTTTGGTGTGGTACTGTGTCAAATGCTTTCTTGAAATCTAAATAGATACTGTCCACCCATCCTTCTCTTTCCTGTATTGTGTCTGTTACTCTGTCATAGTAGCTCAACAGATTAGTAACACGTGATTTTCCTTTTCTCAAACCAAACTGTCTTTCTGTTATCATATTGTGTTCTTCTAGATGATTTACCTAAGCTTTTCTTATAAGCTTTTCTAATACCTTGCTTACAACACTGGTCAGTGATACTGGTCGGTAGTTGTGTGGATTTTGTCTATTCTCTTTCTTCAATAAGGAGACAATATTTGCTTTCTTCCAAATATCAGGTAATTTACCTTGACTCAAGGATTTCTTGAAAATTAAAAATAATGTTTACTCAACTCCTTTGCAAATTCTCGTAGCATCCAACATGAAATTTCATCAGGACCATTTGCTTTTCCTCTGTCTAATTTACTTAACTCCTCCTGTATTACTTTTTCTGATATTTGTATATCTGGTAGTATGTGTGGGCATGCATGTTCCACACAGTCCCTCTCAAAATTTTTTTCTTCTGTAAAAACCGATAGGAAATTCTTATTTAGTACTTCACAAATATCTTTCTCTTGTGTATAGGTGATTCACTCGTCCGTAATTGATTGTATTATATCTTTTACTTTGGTTTGTGTGTGTATGTGTGAGTGTGCGTGTGCGTGTGCGTGTGTGTGTGTGTGTGTGTGTGTGTGTGTGTGTGTGTGTGTGTGTGTTCCAGGGAATTCGTGAAATGAGTTTAAATTAGGATGGGTTAATTAAGGTTAGGTTTATAGGCTGCGGTTATGTTAGGCTGGGATAATCTAGGTTTAGGTTAGGCTAGGTAAGGTTAGGCTAGGTAAGGTTAGGTTAGGTTAATTTAGATGAACAATTAACATAACTTATCGTTCATTTAAATTAACCTAATCTAACTAACCCAGCTATACTTAACTTGAACCTAACCTAATTTATCCAAGCCTAAACTAACCGAGGCCTAAATTAACCTAACCTTAATTAACCCATCCTAATTTAAACTCATTTCACCAACTCACTTGGGATTTCATGAAATTCTTGGTTACGCAAATACCCTGTGACACACACACACACACACGCACACACACACACATACACACACACACACACACACACACACACATACACACACACACACACACACATACTGTACTGTATATATGTCTATCTATCCATCTATGTATCTATCTATCTATCAATCAATCAGTCTATCTATCTATCTACAATATATATATATATATATATATATATATATATATATATATATATATATATATATATATATATATATATATATATTGTTGCAGCTATTCCAAAACCCATCTTGAAATTCGCAATATAGGTGAGATCCATTTCATTCTGTATGGAATTGCTGCCTGTATGAAGGAAGGTGAAATGTCTTAGGAAATGGAAATACAAATTAGCCATTGCCTCCTCTTATGGAAAGTAGAAACAGTTAACAGTTGAATAGGTAGATGCTTATTGGTAGGTAGATAAACAGACTACCTCTGTCGATATGTTGCTCCACTTATGCAGCATTCATGAGTTAACCAGAATAACAAATATAATATAAAAATAAGAACTTTTCTTATATCTTACTCAGCCGCTAAGAGGAGATGGTCTTACCCCTGAGTTTTTGCAAGTAATTCTTCAGTATGAAGTAAAAAAAAAAAATGTTTCTTTATTCCTGACTCATTAATATGCATGCAAAGCAATCGATAAACAAGTGAAGACCTCGTTTAAAATTGCTTTATACAGTAGCTCTTCTATAGTTCCTTTTATAACCTACTTTAATAAGTCTAACCAAATATTATAAATACCTCTGAGCATATTCCAGTTATTATCAGTAAGAACTGAGCGAGCAAACGCCAAGACTCTTCTGTAAATGGTAAATCTTCAATGTCAACTGGGTCAGTCCGATACCTCACACTTATCCTATTACCAAGAGGAAATTTTATATAAAGTACCAGTGTGCCTTTTCACCGGGCTAAACATCAGTAAAGGAAAGTATACCATAAGTAACAGCGAGACTGCGAGCCTCCGTGTCAGTAATTATTCTCTCTTGAACGTTAGCCTAATCTAACAATCACACCTTGGTCACTGCTACTTTTGGCTGGGAACTGATGATGTCCAAAAGAGGCCAAGCTTCCGATAATTACGGTAACACTCATTTACCCACTTGGAAACATGCAGTTAACAAATAGTAACCAATCAAGATAACAGCCAGCATGTGACACAGTGGTAAATCAAAAGGGGGAAAAAAAAGAACAAAAGCAGAGTTATAGAAACAGCTCATGATTTCATTTCTGGGCTGTTTTTATGCAGCAGATGGAAGAAAATGAAATATATAACATACATTAAATGTATTGGATGGAATGACATGTAAAGTTAGGTAACAATAATTATAACGTGTGTGTGTGTGTGTGTGTGTGTGTGTGTGTGTGTGTGTGTGTGTGCGAATAATTTGTTGATGCTGATTGGAAAGAGGCACCAGTAAAAATTAGAAAAAAGTGAGCTTAAACTTGGTGATGCAAATCACGAAGAAATATTTATGCTAAGGCTCTTTCTTTTCTTGGCTATTTGTTTACTCTAGGAAAGGGGAAGAGTGGCAATGTAAACTAAAAAGGCAACATGTACACGAAAACCAATCTTGTGTAAAGTGGAAAAGAACCCATTTGCAACCACTAAAAGGATGAAGGTCAGATGACAAAGTTCGTTACCGTTTGATTGCTGTGGTTTTCCTAGTAAGAAAAAAAAAAAAAAATGATCTGACGCTGAATGAGTACCGTAGATACTTTATAGAAACGAAAAGTTTAACACAGAGTACCCTGACTTGCTCGTGTTTTTTTGAGAAAAAAGTAGGAAAAGGAAGAAAAAGAATACGAAAAAGAAGAAATACGTCTTGTACTAACTTGAGAATAATAATACTGTACCTTGTTGTCATCATGCAAATGAAAGGACTAATCAAGGTAAAGTTAAACATAGGATACTATTTGCAGGATTTCCCTCAGTTGAAAAAAATATATATATATATTAATCAATTAATGTAAAAACTATCGTCTCTGGTAAACTACCGAGATGCGTCCGTGCACTCCCATCCCTTTTCTCCCCCTTTTCCTCACACCCACACTTCTTGAAAGTGTTCGATATGTCTGAAAGTTTTCTGGAGATCTCCCAGATGTTTATGGTCTAACTAGCACGGGGCGGTACCTCAGGAAGAAAAATTTGAAAAAAATGGAAGATATAGAGGAGGAGGAGGACATCATGAAGGGGGAGGCAGGTGTGTGGAATATTGCTCTCTCTCTCTCTCTGCGGGTAGCCACTTACCAAATTAATGTTTAATATTGATGACGAAGAAATGTGAACTATTTTAATGGAGACTCCTTATTAGTAATTACAAAGGGAACTAGAACACCGTAAAATTGTCCATGGGCAATTTTGACAAGGAAAAGCTTGCCACGGCCATTGCCTACTGGAAGCCGAGCTATAATGGGACCTTGTGGTCAAGGTCAGTGGCCTTGTGCGTATCACCTTAGGTTATCACGGTCAATGAGACTACCATGCTTGGTAGCTCTAGCTTTAATCCATTATGGAAAATTAGGTGACATCCGGAATATCCGAAAGAGTCTCTCCCCCCCCTTTCTTTTTTTTTTTTAGCCCCAGACGAGGGCAAGGTCACTGATCTTGTGCATATCACTTTAGGTTATCAGAGTATATAAGTCCACCAAGTTTGGTGTCTCTGCCCTTAATCATTCATGGCAAATCAGATGACATCTGGAATATCCGTAAATCTCAGTTTTTTTTTACCCCAGGCTATGTCATGGTCACTGATCTTGTGCAAATCACCTTCAGTCATCACAGTCTATGAATCCACCAAGTTTGACGGCTCTGGCTTTAATCCTTCATGGAAAGTTAGATGACATCCGGAATACATGGAGAAGTCCACTCTTTTACCCTACGAGATCTCATAGAATAATCAGCCGATTGGAGCCATACACCCCTCTGGCCTGTGTTTACCATCAGCCTATATTGTAGTACAATTTCAGCTTCCTAGCTAAAGAGATTCTTGAGTCAGTGTGGCTGACTAGCTTTTCAATGTTCCGGATAATATCTGGAGATCTGGTTGACGGACTGGCACCAAATATGACCAAATGAAGTGGACACGTGTCCGACCAAACTGACCAAGTTTTAAGGCTCTAGGCCAAATAGCCTTAGAAATATCGAAATTTTGAAATAGTGAGGATGATACTACTACTACTACTACTACTACTATTAATAGTAATAATAATAATAATAATAATAATAATAACTAATAATTTATTATTATTATTATTATTATTATTATTATATTGACAAAAACAAGAAAACTTTGCACAGGGATGTGAGAATTATGGAGTTAATATTCCCCAGATCAATAATACGTTCAGTGGTGGCGGTAATCATATTATTACAAAAATGACATGATTACTAACAGGGGGGACGGCCAACAGAACACTGTTAAATTAAAGCTTCACAGTCTTCTGGTCATAATGAAACTGATAACAGAGTACTGTTGGACTGTAAACGAGATTGTAATTGTATTTAACCAACCACTAATTAATAATTCAGTAAATGTGAGAGGCATGGAAGATTGAAAATGAGACCACCATACATAAAGTAAAAGGTAAAACAGATGCCCTAAATAGTTACCAGTTTCGTTTTCTTTTATCAGTTCCATTTATAATTGATAATTGAAATTTGGGAGCATTCAGCCAAGTTTCATCGTAAAATGATGGCCAGCAAATTTCCTGTAGGTTCTCCAGTCTGGCAGAGTCCTTCATTATACTATCAAGTGTGTGAATCGGTAGGTAAGCATAAATCTTATAACAGAATACACCATGATAATAGGAAATATCTAGGCTAACTATTTAATGATCAGAAAACTGGCAGATTATATTTAAGAAAAAATTCAGACTTTTAAGTGTGGATACAACCAACAGGAGATTATACATATAAATTTGTCAGGGGTGAAATCAGTAGACATTCAGCAAGGATTTGATGTGGAAAGTAGGATAATGGATGACTGGAACAATCATTGACAGTTTCAAGAACATTTCTAAAAAGCAAGATATAGATAGATGACTGACGTGTTTTGCCAAGAGGATACATATCACAGTCATAACGGCAGATGACATGTGCTAGAAATGCATAAAATATGAAATGTGCAGTTATTATCATTATTCCTTTCAGTACCATGATATCTTACTTTTTTTTTTTTTTGCTCCAGCTAACTCAATTGATTTCATTAACTTAGGGAAGATGTCTTGTTCTGAACGGGTAAATGATGTCTATATCTAACTTCTAGTTCGAAAAGTGTCTCCTTGAAGGAATAATGTCATCAAGCCACAGCAATATATATATATATAGATAGATAGATAGATAGATAGATACAGATATAGATATAAATGTAATATATATATGTATATATATATATATATATATATATATATATATATATATATATATATATATATATATATATACAGTATATATAAGTAATCCCTCCAATATCTGACTTAATAAAGCCATAGGCATGTCCGGATAGTGGTCCTGTCTGGATATTGGGCCCCAGCCTTCTGGACTTGTACTTATGGACCCTAACTCAGAAAAACATCTATACAACTCCCTCTGGACATGCATAGCACCTATTTAAGACCCAAATCACACCAATAAGGGACATAAAAGACTGAAATAAATGCAAAAGAAGCATAAAATGAGGTTTTTGAGGTAGGTTCATACAATATTAAACATTCTGGGTACATACAAGTCCCTGGCTCCTGGACTGGTAGTTATGGACCCTAACCTAGCCTAACTCAGAAAAACATCTCCCTACTGCACATGCATATCACCTAAGACAGCATATTCACACCAATAAGGGACATAAAAGAGTGAAATGAGGTGTTTGAGGTAAGTATAGTATGGAAAATACAGTAGAGTACAGTATGAAACATTCTGCCTACTTACAGCAAGTCCATGGCCATCTCGATGAATAACCACCTCCTCTCAGACTCTGACAGTAAGATGGATTTCCTGAAGCACTTGCAGTACACTGTTCATGAAGTCTTGCACTGAACTTAGTCATTCACACTCAGAAGTCCATTCTCTTCACACTGCGCACTCTTGTCTTACTTGCGCTCCGTTGTACCTTAATGAAATAAGTGTTGCACTCTGCACTTTAAGTCTTTCCACTCTTAAAACCATTTTCTAAAGAAAAATCACTCAAGTTAATTTATGTTACAGTTACAGTCCATTAACCCCTACACCGCGGGCATGTTTACCGATGTTTTGCGTGTGCCGCGGGGTTATTCGGGCTCTGACAGACTCTCAAAAAATATTTGCCAAAAATCAGTTATTAGTCCTAGAATATTAAAATTAAATATGCTTATGGCACATACCTTCAGCTTTCTCCTGGAATGTTTGTTGAGCCTTCGTCAGTTACCGTAGGACTTGTGGAGACCTCTGAAGTTGGGTAACGAAGTCTCCATTTTACACTTCCCGACAACCCGTAATATGATTACCACAGCCAGATATTAACACTATAAACACTACTCTATGATTTTCAAGTAGTTTGGGATCCATACTCCAAAAAAAAAAACCCACTGTGAAAGCAATGAAAATTATGAGCACGTCTGACCGCCGCACTTGCGCTAGTTCGCTCTTGGTACTCTGTCATTTATTATTCATAAAACCCCTCACACTTTATATTTCTATTACTATATAACACTTATATATATCTACAGTCTTTATCCATAAGTTTCCTTCAGTAGTATTAGTTTATTGTCACTGTAGGGATTCAATTTCTTTCAGTAAAATACGTAGCATTCACTTTCTCATCCTGTATACTGGCATTGAGAGTGAATGTCACTTTCATCTTCACTCTCATAACTCATAGTATTCAGACATGCTATAGTGAAACTTTCACTTTCATTACTCCTAGGGTATATACTCGTATTCTTATAATACTACTCATTTACATTTCTATTTACGTTCTCTATTTTATTTACGTTATTTACATTTCTATTTTATTTACACTGTTATGCACTGTCACTTGAAGTAACTTATAAAACTATTTTCCATTGTTCACGTATATTTACATTCATTACTTTCACTTGCTGTTTACACATTATTTACACATTATTTACAATTCCACTTGCACTGTTTTACTCAATAGAAAGATCGTAGTCACTCTTTTATCAATTGTCAGCCCTTTACCTCTTTCCACACGAGGTTTAGTAGGGGGTAAAGGTCACAGGGCCCTTTGCATGGGGGTGAAAAAAGGCCCTGAAGTCAGCATGAGGATGAGCCGTACCTCCTCTTCGGAAGATGAGAGAGAACTGATAAAGGAGGGCCGGCCCGGGTTGAGGCCTACTTAGGGGTTATTCAGTACTACCAACGTAGCTCTTGAAACAGCTATGTATTTCACTGAAATGATTGGCAGGAAATCTAGACAATACATTATAAATTAGGTAGTTCCAGGTGAATGTAAATATCACTTAGGCTTCTCCCTTCCCTCCTTATATGTATATTTATTACGAAAATAGATTATATGGCATATTTCAAGGGAAAAAAAAACAGCGAAAATTAGCGAATGAGTGCACGTGAGGTGTTGTCAGGTGATAATTAGCCAATTCCAGGTGTATGGCACTCTCACTTACCTTATTTCTTTCTTGTATATATTATTTGGTAAAAGAATAGGGCATAGGGCTTATTTCAATGGATGAAATCAGTGAAAAATTCCAGGGAAGATTTACTTAGCGTAGCACGGCCGGGCAGGCGAGAGGATAGTGTAATGGAGGGGGGGTAGGGAGGGGAGTCAAGAACAGGGAGAAATGGCTAAATTGTCAACAATGGATGGGAGTACAGATGAGATTAGGAGTGCTGACTAGTGTTGGACACTGGCAGTCCTGATAGATGATACAAGCTCCCACTTGGAAGCCCGGGTGAATTCAAAATAACACAGAATCACAAAAGCGACGCCCCGCGGTATGATCCCTTGCTCCCAAGCATCACGAAAGTGACGCCCCGCAGTTAAGGGGTTAAATTTCTGTCTTTTCACTCACAACTCTAAATCCTTAACACAATGCACTGTTTTTTTCACTGCACAACACTGTAAATTCCCGTGTGGTCTAGCGGAGAAGTTCTTAGCGTCTAATCACTGTAAGAGTCTGAAAGTAGCACAGGGAGGTGACCTAGGGGTGGGTCGCTGGGTCGTGGTGATGGCGTACCCACTGCAGACGACTCTGATGATAGATGCAAACTCACGTTGAGCGGTGACTCCACCGTGGCTGATGTGCTGGGCTGTAGCTCGGAGCATGAGGGCCTGTCTTGGGGAGGCAACGGAGTGGAGCCAGGGCTGGGCACAGCGGGGGTCTTGGGCCTGAAAAAGCTGTCAATCATTGATTGACGCAAGGAACGACGATTCTGACGATTTATGATGCGCTGCCTGAAAGCACGCACTTCCTCCACAAGTCCCAAGGGCCCCACCTCCCTGTCACAGTCCAGGTGTTCCAGGTAGTCCAGAACGAACTCTAGGTGTTCCCGGAGTGCTCTCAGCTTGGGGATGGCTGGAGTTGTGTCATGCTGAGAGGAGTCTGCATCATCATCGCCGTCCTCGTCGGAATCTTCAAGCTGGGTACTGACACCTGCAACTGAAGATGCGATCTCGATATCAGACAGGGTCTGATATGCAGGATTGCCCTCGTCGTCATCTAGCCACTCACGCACTTCATCCACATCAACATCATTGCCATGTGTACGTAGACGTGCATGGAAGTCATCCACGTTGAAACCTAGGAAATCGTACTCCGCATCCATTCCAAGAAGCAGACGAGACCAACCATTTTCTAGAGTCTTGACAGGGATTTCCTTCCATGCACTGGCCCAGTTGTAGATTGGAGACTTGATGTTGTAGCGGCGAAGGTTTTCCAAAGTCCGTTGGCCTCGCGTGTCCCGTCCCTCCCTGAGCTCGTCCTCATTCTCGAGAACAACCATCACCTTGTCCAGGAACTTCCGGCGGTATAGGCGCTTCGTTGCCACGATCACTCCTTGGTCCATTGGTTGGACGAGAGCAGTAGTATTAGGTGGCAGAAACATGCACCTAATGCGGCCATTCTCAGCCAACAAGTCCTTGTCGCACGGGTGGGCAGGTGCATTGTCGAGGAGAAGGAGGGCCTTTACCTGGTTGTGTGGGATTCCCAGTTTCTCTGTCTGGCAATGTATGACCTCCTTGACGAAATGGCAGTGGAACCAGTCTTTGAAGATCTGGGCTGTGAACCATGCCTTCAAAGAATGGTACCAGATGACAGGAAGGACATCCATCACCCCACGAAGACACTGAGGCTGCTTTGCACGGCCAACAATAACGGGCTTAAGTCGGTGCATGCCGTTAGCATTGGCACAACACAAAGCAGATATCCATTGCTTGGACAGCTTGCGGCCAGGTACACGCTTCTCCATCTCCTCAGCTAGAGTGTTCGTTGACAAAGAGCGATAGAATAAACCAGTTTCATCAGCGTTGTAGACTTGACCGAGAGTGAGGCCCTCCCTGTCGATCAAGCCCTTCACCTTGTGCCGAAACTCGTCAACTTCATCCTAGTTAGCGTCCAAAGCTTCGCCATGAGACTTACGGTTGGTAAGGCCATGCCGTAACTTAAACGCGAAAAGCCAACCCTCGGATGCCTTGAAGTCTAGGGCGTCGTGAAGCCTTGCGAACTTCTCAGCAGCAGCCTTCAGCTCCGTACCACGGACAATCACACCAGCAGCACATTGCTGTTTATACCAAATCAACGTGGAGCGGTCAACTTCAGCAAACTTGGGAGTAAACATTACCTTCATCTCCATGTTGCATTTACTTTTCGACGAGAAGTCAGCTGTGTACTCCATGAGTTTGTCTCGGGATCTCTTAATATCAAACAAAGTAGATCGGGCCAGGTTAAACTCACGGAGGATGCGTGAAGAAGACCACCCCGCATCTACTTTCTGCAATATCTTCCGCTTCTTCTCCAGAGTCAATAACACTCTCTTCCTCTTCTCAGGCGGTGAGGCCATCATCACACACACGAAGGAGAGGCACAAGAGCAGCAGGAGTGCCTGTAGCAGGTAAGGCACCACCACAAAAGCGAGCACGTGGGCAGCCATGACGATGAGCGTTCACTTGCGACAAGAGACAGGCGGAAAGTGGGGAGGATGCAGGGGCGCTCTAGCGGACGTCAGAGGAATGACACGCCACAACAAAGCTGTCCCGCGCCCCGCACGCCAAGTTCAAATTACAGGTGGGAAAAAATCGTTTTTTTTTTTCCCCCGAATTTTTTGCGGTTTTCGGACCATTTTGGGAATATTGGATCCCGGGATGATTATGTCCGGTTAGTGGGGATGTCCGGATAGTGGGCGTCCAGATATTAGAGGGATTACTTTATATATATATATATATATATATGTGTATATATATATATATATATATATATATATATATATATATATATATATATATATGTGTATATATATATATATATATATATATATATATATATATATATGTATATATATATATATATATATATATATATATATATATATATATGTATATATATATATATATATATATATATATATATATATATATATATATATATATAATGTTAAAAATTGGTTTAATTCAGCAAGGCTAACCATTTGATTACTAGGGTGTCTGTTGAAGTCTGTCAATCTATATAGCACAGATAGATAAACAGATAGATAGACAGATAGATACTCCAGCAGGAGTGCCTGGCGTTTTCTAGATAAATCCCTATGAACTTCCATACCGGCATTGCCTGGGACCTTGGATGGCCACCCCTTTTGTGGAAAAAGACCACTGGGGTCCCATTTTACCAGGTGAGGCAATGTTCTTCCTTGGGCCCATTTCCACAAGAATATATTCCTAATAGACATATTCCTACCCTAAGCCTATTTTCCTACTACCCACCCAGTCATCAACCTTACCTAACCACCTTCCCTCCTGCTCATCCTACCAATCCATCCACCCACCCGAGTCCTTTTACAGCTATTGTATTGATGGAATTGTTGTGAAAGAAAACTGCGGTAATTGGCAACAATGCTTTCACCATGCTGACTTGATTGTTTCTAATTAGTTCAAGTCATTGCCATCAGGGGCGCCACGTTAGCAACTGCAATGTACACATCTAAATCCTTCTCTTGATGCATTTTTAACAGATGTCATCTGATGAGTTGAAAAAAAATAATGCAGAGTAAAAAAAAAAAAAAAGTGTGAAGAGTCGTTTTGTGGTGGCAACAATTAAATAAAAGTCCTTGGACTGAATGGATGAAAGGCAATATGAATGCGGGAGAGATAAGAGGGAGAACGGCAATATTTTGCAGGGAAGTGGAGGTGTGCTTAATGAAGGTGGAATATCTGTGGGCGAAAAGATGAAAATGTGTGCGAGTAAGATTAAATAAATGAGGGGGCTTACGAAATGAAAAAAAATGTGTGAGAGAGAGAGAGAGAGAGAGAGAGAGAGAGAGAGAGAGAGAGAGAGAGAGAGAGAGAGAGAGAGAGAGAGATGAAGGTATCTTCGGAGGAAGAGAAAATGGGGATGAGAAATGGGGGGAGTAAAAGGAAGGGAGGGGATTGGGAGCGAGACACAAGGGATAAGGAAGGTTGGAGGAGTAGAAGGAGGCTATAAGGGAGGGAGAAGGTTGGGGAGGAGAAAGGACAGAAAAACAAGGGTGTGGGGATGGGGATGAAACAAAGGAGAGGCGTTGGGTAGTGGGAGGGGGAGTGGGAAGCATCGCATGTTCACTGCATCCTAAATGAGTGTTAATATGAAGCTAAGTGTTGCGGAAAGGGACATTACGCTCTGAGTTACCTTCACTGCCGCCGCTTCTTCCCGAGCCATATCAGTCTCCTCATTCTCACTTCATAGTGATCTCGGTTTTAACAAGGCCGGGACACTTATTTAGCTGGTTTGGGTGTACTTTGGATGATCAGCTTTGGGGCAGAGACGAGTTTAAAACTTTGATTTTTATGGGTGCTAATGAGCTAGGAGGGAGGAAAGAGGGAAAGGTAAGAAAGGGGGGAAAAGAAAGGAAGAAGGGTCAGGCAGGATGGGAGAAGGGATTCGGGGGAGAATGAGAGGGAAATAGATAAGCTGTAAGATGATTAAAGTTGGAGGGAGAAGGGGGGTAAAAGAGAGAGGGAGGAAAGATAATGCGGAAGAAAGGGTGGGAGAAGGAGGGACGAACAGAGAGAGAGAGAGAGACAGACAGAGACAGAGAGAGAGAGAGACAGAGACAGAGAGAGAGAGACAGAGAGAGAGACAGAGACAGAGAGAGACAGAGACAGAAAGGGAGAGGAAGGGGTAAGAACTAGGGTGTTGAGGGAGGGAGTGAGAAAGGAGAGAGAGAGAGAGATGAGACTGGAAGGTAGAAGGGAAGGTGAGGTAGGAAGGGAGAGTGTGGAGAATGAGAGAAGGTGGAATGGGCAGGGGGGAGGGAGAAGGCGGAGGGGGAGAGAATGACGTAGAGGGAAAATTAAGGGATGGAGGGAGAAGGTCCAGGTCAAAACGAGGAGAGAGAAAATGAAGGGATAGGGAAAAGTGACATGAAACTGGGAGGTAGAGGGAATAATGGGGAAAATTAAGTAGGGATAGAGGGAGGGAGAATATGGAATATATGAGAATGGAGAAAAGACACTGGGAGAGGAGGCAAAGGAGAGAGGAAACTTGAGAGGGAAATAAGAGAGGGAGGAAGAAGGTGGAAGATAAGAGGAGGAAAGAGAAGATTATAGGGAAGGAGAAAAAATGAAACAGGAAAAGGAAAAGAGAGACAGATAGTGGAGTCCGGATGATGAAGGGAAAAAAGGAAAGGAGGTGGAAGAGATTGGGAAAAATACTGGAGAGTGGGAGAGGGACGAAGAGTGAAGCAGATGAATGAAAGGTGAAGAGGTGATACGTGAGGGATGGTGGTGGAGGCGGGAATGAAGTTAATGATGGGAAATTGAGGTAGTTGAGACGGGGGTAGAAGTTTAGAGTAAGTACAGATGAGGGAAGACGCGAAAGAAAGAAATGAAAGAGAGCAAGAGATGACTTGAAAGAAAGAAAAAGAAGGAAGTCCAGAGTAAGGGAGAGAATGGAGCAAGTGGAGGAGAGGATTGGGAGATGAGGGAAGGAGAGGAAGACGAAAGATAGCAGGTAGAGAAAATGGGAGCCAAGTAATAAATGTTGGGAGAGAGGAATGTTGAGGTATGAGAGAATGGGGAGAAGGAGAGGGAAAGAGGGGAATAAAGGGAATAAATGAAGAGAAAGATGGACGATAGAAAGAGGGGAGGGACAGGGTTGGAACTGGTGAGAGAAGGGTGGGAAGGGGCTGGGGAAGAGCAGAGGGGAAAAGAAAGCCTTACATGAGAAGATGGGGGACAGATTCGCAAAGGAAGAACAGGGAAGGAAAGAAAATATGAGAACAACCTTTTAGTTCTGCCAAAACAGTTCTAATTCTATGGCCTGTTTATATTTATCTCAGCATACAACTGATATCTACAACACGATTATTTATTACAAATATTCTTTTCCACTCCGGCCTCCACAACGTAAACTTTAAACTTTTTTATGTGTATCGTTCATAACCTAACCTCAGTTGTACTCTTACACACTCCGTCCTCTCCCCTCAAATTCCCTCTTCCCTCTACCGTAACAATTCCACTTCTCTCTCTCTCTCTCTCTCTCCAAACTTCCACTATCATACATCCTATTCTCCTCCTCATCTACCACACAGGCCATTTTTTTTCCTTATTTAAGACCCTTCTCGTTCCTTCTAATTTCCCCTTCCTCTCTTTTCACTGTCCCTTTCGCGCTTTCCTCTCATTCCCTCTTCTCTCACCCCTCTAATTTTCCCTTCCTTCTCTCCTTTCAGTCCCATTCCTCTAAGATTTACTTTCCTTCTGCCTTCACATTTTCTCCCTCTCCCCTCACATTCTCTACTTCTCATTTCGAAACCTCTCCCCTTAAATTTTCCCTCTCATTCTCCTTAAGTTTCCTCTCCCTCCTCCCTCTCATTTTTCCGTCCTCAGTTCCATTACAAACCCATCACCCAGCCCTCAGCCAAAATAGTTTCCTTTTCTCTCCTTTCATATTCTACTTTCTCTCCTCTCTTATTTCCTGTTCCTTCTTCACATTTCAAACCCTCTCCCTTTGGATTTCCTCTTTCATTCTCCTCACATTTCCTCCTCGCCCCCTCTTACATTTTCTCATCCGCAGTTCTACCAAAAACCCACCTCTCTGCCATAAGATTTCCTCCCCCTCTCCCAACGACCTTTTCCTTCTTCCCTCTAATTTCCTTTTCCTTGTCTCCTATTATTTCCCCTTCCCGTTCCTCCCAGTTCCCATCTCCTCTCCTTTCACTTTTCAGACCCTCCTTCCCAAATAGCACGATTCGTATTCAACTCTTCCGTTTCTACGCCTTCTTTTTTTTTTATTTTTTTTATTACCAACTTTGTACTTCCCTTTTTCTCTTCCCTTGCATTTCCCCTTTCCTCTCTCTTCATCCCTCACGTCTCTGCACCTCCCCCAAGGTTTTCTCCCCTTTTCGTCGTTCATACATTATTCATTTATTTATTTGTTTTCGTATACTGTCTTCCTCCCTCCACTCACATTTCCCCTCTTTCCCGTTACACTTCTCTTCCCTCTCCAAGTCTTCTTACTTACATATTGCTCTTCTTTTCGTCCATGCTTGGAATATATATAGTTTTTAATTATTTTTCCTCTTCCCTCACATTTCTCTTTTCCCCTTACCACGTCTCTTAGCATAATCTGCTCTTCTTCATGCACTCCCTCCTCTTAAAGTCACTTTTCATTGTCTTCAGTGGTAGGTGGGGGCGCTCACCATCCACTCACTCGATGTAGTGCTGCTCTCGGGTGTCTGCCCTTTCCTCTCCTCCCTCCTTTCTTCTTTCCTCTTCTGTCTTTCTTTACTTCATTCTTCCCTCGTCCTTCTGCCTACGGGTGAGTTTACACTCACTCTTTTGCTCTTCTTTCCTTCATTCTTTCCTGTTACTTCTGCCTGTGGCTGACTCTACACTGAGTGACAAGACATGGTTTCTTGTACACCAGGAAACCATTTAGTACGCTGGGTGGTAACCATACATATATAACCAAATCATGGCGCCTGGTGGTTTAGTGGGTAATTAAGGTGCTCAAGTCGGATTGAGCCGGAGAAGGTTTATATCCCAAGGGTGGTTGGGGTTATTGCTCACGTAATGAAACTCAGGGATGAGTGAGGCTGGTCACTCTCATCTTAAATGCCAGGACCAACATGCCTAGTCCCAGGCTCCAACGCTCGTGATGGAGGGATGGAGGGATTCATTCTCTTCGAACTCACAGACTCACAACCTCTCTCCCTTTCCACCCTTTTATTTCCGTCCTCTCTAACTCCCTCTTCCTCTTTCCACCTCGTCTTCCCCTATCTCTATCCCCAGTGTTCGGGGGGGCCAGCGCGGTTTCAGCACTGTAGTCGATTCCACGGAGTCTGACGCACTGATTTTGCCAGCTGAGGACAGGAAGAATTGGTAACACTGCGCCGTGTCCTCGGGCGGTGATTGGTCATCCTCGATCGTGTTTGAACGTGCGCCAAATTGAATTTCTATTCCTACCAACCTCCTCATTTATTTGTAAGATACAGAATTATACGGCTGCAGATTAATGCAATGATATCTTTAGTGATAAATATGTCCCTTCTAATTTATTAGAGATAAACCTGAACGACACTGATAACAAAACTAAGGCGCTACTGGACGCATACGGACAACAGTTAAGGACAGAAGCAAGCCTAATGATAATTATGATTTATTTGTTTATATTGTCATTTCCCTATGATTAATTTCGTTCACACTTTACGCGGTTTAATTGTAGCGGCATGGTACAAGTATTATTTTCTCATGGGGTTTGGTTTTATCTTTCCTTTTTTCCGTCGTTAACAAATATTCGGTTCATTCTCCAATAATGTAATCCATTACTTTTCGGGTCTCTCTCTCTCTCCCTCTCTCTCTCATGATACTTATGAAATGGCTCAAGAAAATAAACACCAAACGTATTACTGTAAGAAAAAGAAATACTGAATCTATGAAAACAAACAAAATGATGTAACTTTGTAAAGCTACTGTTACCTATGAAGGTATTGAAAATGTGTGTTTATTGAGAATAGCATGTATTGACCCCAGTGTGTGTGTGTGTGTGTGTGTGTGTGTGTGTGTGTGTGTGCTAACACAAATCATAACTAAGCTAAGCTAAGCATATCTAAGGTAAGGTTGTATATTTAGGTTTCCATATCACTTTCTTCACTGGGATCGTCCACACTACTTTCGTCAGATGCCACATTAATTAAAAATTTTTCACCAAAATGATCTTGTGCAATGTCCTTGGCCCTGAATTCAGTCTCAATTTTTATTGTGTGGTCGATGTATTTCCGCCAATGTTCAGATGTTATGTTGTTGACTGCCTCGTAGGCTATTTGCTCAACTCTCTTCAGGCACTGGTTGCCATTAGAGTTTTTCTGCTTCACCTCAGTTTTCACCTGTGCCCAAATTAGTTCAGTGGGGTTCAGCATGCAGTGGTAGGGAGGTAGCCTGAGTACTCTATGTCCGTGACGAACTGCTATCTGATCAATTTCGTATTCTTGCTTTGACTTGTGTTTTTTACAGATCTGAAGTAACTGTGCTTTAGTTGCAGAGGAATCATGGGAGATGTTGTTTGAAGCTAACCACTGTAGTAGTTCATCTTTTCTGCTGCTGGTTGTTGGGATTTTACAGGTGACTTTTGAGTGGTATGGTGCATTGTTTAAAACTATTAGTGATCCTTCACTGATGTTGGGAAGTACAGTAATTGTTCTTGGAACCAGATCTTGAACCGTTCATGGTCCATTGCATCATGGTAGTCCCCCCTTGACCCATTCTTGGACCGGAACATCAAAAGAGCTCCAGGTATGAAGCCTTGGTGACCACCAGCATGAACTATGAATCTGGCACCTCTCCCCATCTTAAGTATAGGGCCAGCTGTTCCGTCTGGATCAGTCCAACAACGCTCAACACAGATGTTTTGGTTGATCCATGTTTCATCCAAAAAGACCACCGGACGGGGATGGGAACTTGCTCTGTTGTTGTTCATTTCTCGAAGGTATATTTTTCTGGCTGCCACAGTGTCCTTCCATCAAAATTTTCCTTCCACTTTGCACCTTCTTATACTGAAATCCCAACTGTCTTATTTTTCTAAATAATGAAGTTCGACACCCCTTGAAATTGATAGGAGGCTCCTGGATTTTCTTTAATAAAGCCGAAATCGTTGGCAGTTCACCTCGTTCATACAATGCCAGCAGCTCTCGTCTGGTGCATCCTTGGTCAAAACTGTCCAGATTTCCTACGATGGGTGATGGTCGTACACGTTTAGGTGGTGAACACATTATAACATTAGGTGACTTAGAAGCCTCTGCTAGTATTCTCTGGATAGTTCTGTAGCTGACTCCAGTTATGCTTTTGCTGTTTTCAGTGTCACTTGCAGTTGTGTTTCACACAGACCCTCCCTCGTAAAAAATCGGCGAACGCTCATTATAATATTTCGGCTCTGACTTCCATATTTGTGTGGGGACCGTTGGAACTTTTTGTCAGAGCCTGTGTGTTGCTCTGTACTTGCAGTGCGGGTGGCGGTAGTAGTAGTGGTAGTGGTAGTAGTAGTAACAGTGGTGGTAGTAGTAGTATTACTACTTGTTGTTGTTGTAGTAGTTGTTGTTGGTGTTGTGGTGGTGGTGGTAATGTCATGCTGGTTCCATGCATGTTGTCCAATACATTCCTGCCGACAAATCTTTATTTCAGGCAACACTTCCTAAGCAGGAATATATTAAAATTAACGAAAAACCTACAGATGAACCCGTCAATCGTAAAGATTATACTATATATAAATAATTTCATACTTCTAACAAGTATAAAAAACCTATGCAATACTTGATTCTTGTGCTGCTTTCTAATATAGGTCATAAATTATGCAGTGTTTATGGCACTATTTTAAAAAGGATTTTGGACAGTCAAGTCTTTTGACATGGTTGTTACAACAGCTTCATAAATGTTAAAGGATGTTTACGTAATGTCTATATAACACAACTAAGAAAATCTACAGATATTTTTTGCTCCTTTCTGTTATCCTACCAGCCAGGGCTACCTAGGTTGAGTAGGCGTTTGCAGCTAGCCTAGAGGCCATATTCGGGCGCTATCACGTTCGCAAACATGGCCTACTGTCTCGCTCGCTGTTACCTCTACACCAGCACTGCTATAACTGATTGTACTAATTTGTATAATCGCTCTTCCGTATTACTCTTTATTAACAACAAGTAATGGAACTACAACCCACGATGAGTATTAACACGACGGAAGAGTACAGAAAGTATTTGCTTGAGAACAATTTTTGAATTATGAACTGTTCATAGCATCATCACACACTACGGCTAAGTTAGGACTAAAGTTAGGACTAAAGATACCAAAATTTCTTTAAAGTAGATGTGGTAATGAAGGGCATGGTGAAGACTGACAGTGTAGTAGTAGTGGGAAAAACATTCGAGCCTTCAAAGGACCTACGAAACCACCTTGTTCCGAACGTCTGAATTCCCACGACAATCGCCAACACTTGGCCGTATGCGTCCAGTTGCGACTTTACTTAGTTTTGTTATCAGTGTCATTCAGGTTTATCTCTAATAAATTAAAAGGGACATATTTATCATTAAAGATATCATTGCATTAATTTATATCTTTATAATCCTGTATCTTTCAAATAAATGTGGGGGATGGTAGGAATACAAAGTTAACAGGGCGCACGTTCAAACACAATGGAGATTGACCAATCAGCGCACGAGACCATCGCGCAGTGTTACCAATTCCGCCTGTCCTCAGCTGGCAGAATCAGTGCGTCAGACTCCGTGGAACCGAGTAAGTCCAGCAGCAGTAGCAGTAGCCCAGCCGTAGCGGCAGCAGGAGCAGCGGTCCACCAGCGGCGGCAGCCCAGCAGCAGCAACAACAACAGCTGCACAGATGCACAGCAGCCCAGCAGTAGCAGCAGCAGCCCAACAGCAACAGCCATCTCCCCCCTCGGCCTCGCACCTGATTCACCTTTTTCACTGACGGGTTTCATATGCCCGTGTCCATACTATTATTATTATTATTTTTTTTAGATGGACGAATCTAAAACAACAACAGCAACAATCTCTATCCCCTCTGCCTTCCTACCTTCATTCCTTCTACCTTTCCCTACATTTACCTCTTTTCCACTCAATATCCCACTACCTCCCCACTTCTCCCGGCTAACGCTTATCTCTATTTCCTGCCTTCCCTCCTACCTTCCCTTCTCTTCCTCTACCCTTCGTGCCTTAGCTGCTTCCCCCTCATTACTTCTGCCCCTCCTACCTCCTCCTCCTTACCTCCGCCATTCCTACCTCCCTCACCTCCATTTACTCCTCCATTAACCCTCCCCTCCACCCCCATCTCTCACCGCACTCTTTTCTTCCAACCCTGCGACAAAGTGAGAGAGAAAAAGCTACACAGATGGCCCGCCTAATGTGTTGGTGGGAGGTGGTGAGGCTGTTGAGGGCTGGTTGGGGTTAGTGGAGACTGGTGGGTGCTGTTGACGGCTGGTGGATGCTGGAGGTGGTTGATGCTGGTTCTTGGGGGTTGGTGAGGCTGCTGGGGGCTAATGACTGCCACTGGGGACTGGCAGGGTCTGTTGAGGGCTGATGGGGCTGGTGAGAGCTGGTGAGGACTGGTGAACGCTGGTGGAGTTCTGGCAGGGGGTAGTGGGGAGCTGATAGCGGCTAACGGGGGATGGTTAGGGTTGGTGGGTGGATGGTGAGGGCTGATGGAGAATGGTGAGGGCTGGTGGGGGATGGTGAGGGCTGGTGGGGGATGGTGAGGGTTTGTGGGGGATGTGGGGGATGGTGAGAGCTGGTGGAGAATGGTGAGGGCTAGGGAGGATGGTGAGTGCTGGTGACGGCTAGTGGCGGATACGAGTAGTAAGGGCTGATGGAGTATGGTGAGGACTGTTGGGGGATGGTGGGGGTTAGTGAGGGTTGGTGGGGAATGGTGAGGGCTTGTGGGGAATAATGAGGGTTGTTTGAGGATGGTGAAGGCTGATGAGGGATATGGTGGGTTTGTAAGGACTGGGAAAGTCTGATGTAGGCCTGTAAATAGTGGTAAATCCATATAATAATGCAATACTCCGCAAACAAAGTGTCCCGGTACACTGGTGGCCACCAAAAGCTCCCTGTTGTGTAGTAGCACATTACACTTCCCCACTCTAAAACAATATTACAATAATTATGGGAAACAAACATTCAACAGATGAGCATAATAAATATAAGTGGTAAATTTTTACTTTAGTCCTACCCTGCCATATTTTCTCAAGAGTTTCAGAATGCAATGTTTTATAGTGTTTCTCATGTGACTCTGATAGTCATTTCTGTCGCAAAGCACTCGTTTTCCGTAACCCCCCCCCCCACTGTACCAAGGTTATTGGGGGAATACGACGAAAACGAGTAATTTTCACTGAAAATTACCACCAGAATCACATGAATAACACTAAAACATTGCATTCTGAAACTCCTGAGAAAGAATAATGGGGGACCTGTGGGAAAGCATGGTTTTGGGTGGGGAAACACGGAAAATCGAGTGATTTCCGACTGGAACTGGTATCCAAATCAAACGAAAAACACTAAAATCCTTCGGAAGAATATAATTTTCAGCTCCTTGAGTTCGTGTTTCCTAACTGGGGGGCTTTGCCCCCCAGACCCCCCAGCCCTGGCCGTGTTTCCTAACTGGGGCTTCGCCCCCAGACCCCCCATGACATTAACCTAACCTAACCTAACCTATCCTAGGGGAATGCTTACCTAGAGATCAGAAACGGTGAATTTGCACAGCACCTTCCCCTTACTCTTCCTACTTTTTTTTTTTTTTTTCCACCGGCCACAGTACCACTGATGTCTGTCTTCCCGATATTTGCAGGGCAAATCACACTCTTTACACTGCACTGCACTTGTCAAAAACCCCGTGTTTTCTTAGAAGTTCAATAGATGTTTCGTTATTACTGTGATAGTCCTTGATAATCTGCCAGTAGTCCGTCTTACACCCGAGACAAGCTTTGAAATCGACAACACGTTCTTCAGCACCGGAGGCCATGACTGTGACTGACTTTCAAATCTCGGGCGTACTTGCGTCACCCACAAATACTTCAAGCTGATTGGCTGGTTTTACTTACGACTGTTGTGATTGGCTGGTTTCAAAAGTCCCTCTTCCTTTGCGACGCCTGATTGGCTCCTGGATCCTCCAAATAATTAAGAAAACTAACATATATCTCGGAAAGTATTTATTTGCGACGGATGTTTACTGAGAAGAAAATGATGTACTCAATACACCCGACATATAGAGGCAAGTCGCATTATCCAGCGACATGGTGGGATTAAAGTAAAATAATACCATATAAGTTAACACTGGAAACAAATAAGCGTGTATATTGGAATTCTCTGTTCACTTTCATATATTCCTGTAATACGAGTAGGTCACTTGCGAAACCGTCACTAGGAAATCTCGTTCAGACATGGGTAAAACGTTTCGGAGTTCATGTTTGAGTCATTCGGTGTGATGCGACTTGGCCCCTAAGGTTCTTGCACCTCTAGGAGCATTGGTTGCTGATGCGTTTTAGTCTGTTTATCTATCTATCTATTTATCTATTGCCAGACGCCACAATCCTGTAAGGGGTGGCCATTTGACTCTGAGTTAATTTACTTGTTGACACGTAGGGAGCACGTACTGTATATGGTTTGGTTATGTGGTTACCACCCAGCGTTGTAAATGGCTTCTTGACTTACAGGAAACCATTTGGCTTGTCACTCAATGTAAACCCACCTGTAAAGGAAAGAAAGGCAATAAGAAGTGACAGGAAAGATGGGAGAAATAGGAAGAGGGGAGGGCAGGCATAGAAAAACAATGATAAAGGCTAAGGAAGAAATAGGCAGCACTACATCAAGTGAGTGGATGATGGTCGCCACCACCTACCACTGCTATTATACTAAGAGTTTACCCTGACAATGAGCTATTCACTCAGAAAGGACATCGTAGTAGAAAACTCCTGTTATACAAAACTGTTTAACTAGGTTAGTCGTCCTTTTCCTTCATGTGCTGAAGCATCAGTCTGTTACCTCTCCCTGAAGGCACGAGTGAAACTTGTGCTTTGAATACAGATGTGCAAGGACGATTATAGTAAAAAAGTTATTAACATTATCATTATTATCATCATCGTCATCATTATTATCACAAACATATTTAACATTCTAGATGCAAATTTCTTGCATATTATCATCATCGTCATTATCATCAGTATTGGAATTCTTTTCAATACCATGATCATATTTTTCGTCACCAATTTCATCATGTTCATTGTCACTTTCCAATATATCATTATGAGGATTCTCGTACTCATCAATCATTATCACCATTATCATCGCAATCGTCATCGTAATCATCTTCATCGTCATCGCCATCATTCCGTTCGTCAAGCACCACCACCAGCAGCACGCAATCAGTATCATGATCATCATCGTAAATCTTTCCTTGTCTCCTAAACAAAGCAAACTGGAAAACTGCAAAAGTTATCAGCAGAGAACCTGGTGAATTGGTCCATGCAGCCATTCGCTGTTGTCCTCCTATGCCCAAGGATAGCTTTATAGAAGTGGGAGTATCTTAAGGTGCAGCTCAGTCATGTGATAGAAATGCTCCCAAATAATATACATACATATATATATATATATATATATATATATATATATATATATATATATATATATATATATATATATACAGGAAGAAGGAACCAATGGCCAGGAGCCTGCAACTGTTTCTTGAAAGAAAAATGCAAAATACAAAAGAGAGCTAAATATAAGATCCGTTCATATCGAAATACCTGGACACACTGCGTTTGAAAGACCGGAGATCATTTTAAAGTAGGAAATACAGACAGAGGGAGATATATCCAGAGCTGACCTGTTGCATAAATGAAGGATTGGAAGTAACAGTTAACTCTTGCATTAGAGAGCTGGACAGAAAAGGGATGAGAGTTTGTTGCTAGACGGGTGCAACGCACCCGTTTTAGAGGGTGAGGGATGCAAACAGATAGTTCAGAGGAGCAGTGACCATTGAAGTCTATCTATCTACATACCTAGGCTGCTTCCCCCAAGGAAAGGGAGGTAGCCGAGACAGGACGACACACTCCCCATTTACTCATCCATTCAAACACATTCATTCGCATCTTAGCCCCAAAGGGGAGAAGGGACAGATCCTAACCGCACCACACCGCACGAGGGTCAACTGCGCATTGCAATCAATGACATTCGTGCAGGGCCCAACAGCAGAGCTGGTCTACCCCTGCCACATCATAATAGACCCATCCCCTTACCCACACGTGACCTGATCAGTTGATCAGACCAAATGCGGGAAAATATCCCCCCAGGGCTGCGTCATCATTTTTTCATTCACAGTTTCTCTCTATTTATTTCTGTCATGCACAGCCACTCTTCCTTGCTCAACAGACATCCCTCTCGCATCCAACGTTCCCTTCACACTGTCCATCCATCCTATTCGTGGTCTCCCTCTCAGCCTTACACGTCTCACATCAGATCTAGTTATCTTTTTCACCAATCACTTATTATCCATTCTCTCCATATGCCCACACCCTCTGCTCAACTTGATCAGCCGTCTCTCGAACAACTCCAGTTCTCCTTCGCACTTCATCATTTCTCACTCGATCCATACGCGTCACTCCACACATACTCCTCAGACACCTCATCTCCATTACATTCAAACTTTTCCTCTCTGCTAAACCCATATTCCATGTCTCAGCCCCATATAATGCAGTCGTTACCACAACACCCTCATACAGCCTTCTCTTTACATCCATTTTAAGTGAAGGACATCTAAACACTTTCTTCATTCCTCCCAGCACCTTTCCTACTTCATTCATTCTAAACTTCACTTCTGCATCTATTCTTCCATCCACAGCAACATGTGACCCTATATACTTAAAACGCTCTACCTCCTCAAGCAACTCACCATTCAAAACTATATTCATCCCCCTACCATCTACGGACCTCGTACACTTCATCACTTTACTCTTATTCTCATTTACTTTCAATTTCCTCCTATCACACACCCTTCCAAACTCCTCTACCAACTGTCTCAATCTCTCCTCTGAATCAGCCAGCAGTGCAGTATCATCTGCAAACAGTAGCTGCTTCAGATTCCATTCTCTACTATCAACATACACCAGACTCAGACCTCCACCTAACACTCTTGCATTCACCTCCCTTACAACACCATCCATATAAATATTAAACAACCAAGGCGACATCACACATCCCTGCCGCAGCCCCATGTCTCACGGGAAACCAATCTCTCACAGTATTTCCCACTCTTACACACGCTGTACTATTTACATAAAATTTTTTCACCCCGTTTAGTAACCTACCATCAAGTCCATACAGTCTTAAAACAGCCCACAAAGCCTCCCTATCAATTCTATTGTACACTTTCTCTAAATCCGTGAATGCCCAAAACACATAATTGCCTTTTGCTAAATACTTTTCACACACTTGTCTCACAGCAAACACCTGATCCACGCATCCCATCCCTCTCCTAAAGCCGCACTGCTCATCACCAATCACTCCCCCTGTACTCTCTCTAACTCTCTTAATAAACACTCTACCATACGCCTTACCTACAACACTCAACAGACTTATACCTCTAAAGCTAGTACATTCATACTTATCACCCTTGCCTTTATTCAACGGGACCACAGAAGCATTTGCCCAGTCAAATGGCACCATACCTTTCACAAAGCATACATTCAACAATCTTACTAACCAGTCAACAATAGTCGCTTCACCACCCTTCAGGCATTCCACAGCACACCCATGCATACCTGCAGCTTTCCCTGTTTTCATCTCCTTTACTACCTCCTGCACTTCCTCCTTTGTGATCAAAGAATCATTCAACTCTCCCAACACATTTATTCCTTGCACCCTTCCATCCACCACAATCTCAGTCACACTTTCCTCCTCTACATTTAACAATCTTTCAAAATACTCTGCCCATCTCCTCCTTACTGCATCCATCTCAGTTAACATCCTTCCATCCTCTGCTTTTACTTGCTCTTCCTTCCCAGACTCTCCATTTCGCACCCTTTCCACCTCCTTCCAGAACATTTTTTTATTCTGTTGAAAATTCTCCGTCAGCCACCTACCCCACCCCTCATCTGCTGCCACTTTAGCATCATGCACAGTCTTTCGTGCCCTATTCCTCTTTTCATTATACCTCTCATATGACACCTCATCCTTCCTCTGCAGCCACACTTCATATGCACATCTCTTCTCAGCCACAGCCATATTTACTTCCTCGCACCACCAATCACTTTCTTTTCTTACACCATCATCCACACGTCTCACACCACACACCTCTTCCGCATGCCCCAACACAGCACTCATATACATCTGCCATTCCTCCTCCACACTGCCATTTTCCTGATTTTTCACTGCATTCCACTCATCTTTCAATTTCTGATTCTCTGTCATTTTCTCTTTTTTATCCAACTCAATCACCCTTGAAGTACCGATAGAAATGAGATAAAGATGCAACAGTGTGGCAAAGAATCAGAGGTTAATGAGGGCCAGTAAGGGGAGGAGAGCTAATGAGACTAAAAGTTTTTGACTCCACCCTATTGAGAAGAGCTCTATGTGGGGAGCCTCCCTACACATGAGAGTTGTACTCTACACAGGGGCAAATAAAACCCGTGTTTAAAGTCAACAACTGTTCAGGGGTAAAGAAGGTATGGAGTCGGCTTAGCACAACTAAGCTCTTGGAAGTAGATTTTACAAGAGATGTAAAATTATCTTTCCAAGATAAATCCCGAGAGAATGAAACCCCAAGTATGTTTACGGATGATGCAGGATTGAGCTTGATATTATTACTTCTCATCACAATGGCAATTACCTATATTACTCCCATCACTCCCTTAGAAAACGTACGACTCTGAAACAGATATGACTGTTACAACACAATCTTAAATGTACCCTGCGTAGTGAAAGGGGGAGGGAAATCAGAGGAGAAAGGGACGAACGGAATGTGGTTGGGAAAGGTAATGGAAAGAGAAGAGAGAAAGAGAGAGGGGAAGATGGAAGGGAGAAGGAATAAGAAGGGGATGGCATTAATATATGGAAGGAGAAGGAAAGGGGAGTGAACGAGAGGAAAATTGGAGAGGAGGAAAATGCTGGAGAGAGTAGAAGTAGAGGGGAGATGAGCCAGGGTGGGCAAGGGAAAGAGAATGACAGAGGAGAGAGAGAGAGAGAGAGAGAGAGAGACAGACAGACAGAGAAATTGTCAAATCTGCTTACCACCTTTCATCTAGCTAAGCAAGGACCAATTTCTCCTTGATTATTTTTTTTTACTGTGTGTGTATGTGTGCCATACTCGTGGGTTCTGTTTTGTTGTGGTTAGCAGGCTTGAGTACTGCCTCGGTCCTGTAGAGCCTGACTAGACAAATGCAACCATGCATGGAGTGTTGCATACCAACAGGGATCAAACTAAAAGCACTCCCCTCACTGAGTAGAGACACAACCACAAAAGGTGGTAGCCCTTCGGAGGAAGAGACGAGGAAGGCACATAGAAGGATGGCAAAGCCACCTCATCCCTCATCTCTCCCCGGCCTCTCTTGATCTGGAGCCTCAGCTGGAAAAGGTGGAGGTCTTTAGGGAATAGCGATGAGGAGAACATGGAAAAGGATGGAAAGACCACCTCAACCCCCACTTCTCCGGAGACCTTCTTGAGCCAGAATCCCATTTTTTTTTTTTTTCGATAATGAATGGAGGAAGGAAAAACAAAGTGGAAAAAAATAAGTCCATGTGCCTAAAGGCATCCTCCATTCATAAAAAACTCATAACAACTGGACTTGAACTGAAGTAGATCAAATGTTTGTGGGAAACAACTCCCAGGAAGCGAATTCCAGAGAGTAGTAGTTCTGGGGATAAATGAATTTTGATAGGTAGAGGTTTTGCATTGCGGGGAAGAGAGTGTGAATTCATGGGCGCTCCCAGCTGCCCGAGTATTTCGGGAGAAAATGTGAAGGGGAGGAACAGTTGAAGCCAGTTCGTCTGAACACTTACAGTAAAAATATAAAATAATGCTAAAGAAGCAACATTTCTGCGTACTGATAATGGAGGAAGGTCTTGCGTGATGGCAGGATTATTGCTTAATCTAATGGCTTTATTTAGAATTTTGTCCAACTGCCTCAATGCAACCGCTCCACATCCACTCCACAGTAGTGAACAGTATTCGATCTGAGAACGCACATGACTTTCGTATATTGTGGCCATCTGCTAGTCAGTGAAGAACTCACGAACTCTGTACATAAGTCCCAATTTTTTGGAAGCAGTTTTAGCAAGGGATTTAACATAAGCTGTCCAGCTTAGGCTGAGGTTTAGAGTAACACCTAGGATATCAGTTGTAGTGGATATGGGAATATTGACATCATTTAAAATTATATCAGAGTCTGAGGGATTCCTCCTGTTGGAGAAATTAATGTATTTAGTTTTTCTAGCATTAAATGAGACCAGATTTGTTTGTCCCCATTGATTAATTTTAGAATGGTCCTGGTTCAGAGAAACAGCTGTGTTTATTTGGGAATTTATAATATCAAATTGTGTAAAGGAGGTACTAAATGTGAAAGAATTGTGAAGGGTCGAGTCATCAGCATAAGAGTGTATTGGGTTGTGAGTGACAGATAGGAGGTCATTTATATGAATGAGAAAGAGAGTTGGTGCCAAAACTTATCCCTGAGGTACGTCAGCATTTATGGAATGAAACTGAGAATAAATACAATCTACCATGAACCGTGTTTTTCTATTATGAAGGTAAGAAGAAATTAGAGGAACCAGTGATGCAAGGCCTTAGTGTGACATCTTAGACACTAAGGCCCGGTGCCATACTCTGTCAAGTGCTTTTGATATATCTAGTGCTATTGTGTGTTTCACAGTGTTGGTCTATTGTTTTGTTAATCTGATGGGTAAGAAGGCAAAGAATGTCTACAGTTGAACGTTCTTGTCTAAATCCATACTGCCGATCATTGATTAATTTATTGATTTCTAGATGCTTGTTTATGTGTTTGTTAATTAGCATCTCAAAAATTTGGCCAAGAATGGAAGTTATTGGAATTGGTCTATAGTTTGATGGATCAGAAGTTGCCCCCTTCTTAGGAACAGGATTGATATTTGCTTCTTTCCAAGACGCTTGAAAACTTGAGGTACGGATGCATAAGCAGAAAATTTTGCCAGTACAGGAGCCAACACTGAGGAGCAATTTTTAAGTACTATTGAAGGAATTTCATCTGGACCAGTAGCTTTGTCTGCTGAGAGATTCTGTAATACAGATTGTACGTATCTGGTGTGAATCATGAAAGGAGGTATTAGAGGGGAATCAAAATCAAGTACAGGAATATTTTAATTTTTTGTATTTAGGGTACAGTGTGTTGAAAAAAAGCCAACAAGACGTTTGGCTTTTCCACGTGGGTCACTTACTAGATTTCCATTGGGGGACTGTAAAGGTGGAATAGGAGAGGAGGTAGTGAAGTTAGTTTTGAATGAATTAAGGGTTGACCAGAATATTTTGTTATCATTTGGGTTGTTTAGTAGTCTGTTAGCCTGTCTATGCAGAAAGTTTGATTTACGAAGATTGGTGATAGTTTTAGCATGGTTTCTGATATTTCTATAATAGTTAAAGGCCTCTTTGGTTTTGGTCCTTGTATAAGTGTTATAAGCTATTGTTTCATGTTCTGTTCCTGTAGCACAATTGTGGTTAAACCATTTAGTAGAATTACATCTTTTTCTGTAACTATGATGGGGAATGAATGTTTCCATGCTGACTTTAATGAAATCCTGTATGTGGCTCAATGTGGAATTTGCATCTTGGGAGAAAAAGGAGGTCCAAGGAACATCCATGAAAAAATTATGGAGTCCCTCCCAGTCTGCCCTGTTGTAGTGCCATTTAGTCACCACGACCTGTTCAGAGCAGGAGGGTGTGGTAGATGTTAAACTGGTGGCTTGAATCAGATAATGATCAGAGGATCCAAGGGGGAACTTCACTTCGACACAATAATGATCAGAATTGGTTGTTAGAAACAAGTCCAATAGGTGGGGATTTTGATCGAGGCTGTCTGGTACACGGCTGGGTTGACTGACTAACTGGGTGGGATTAAATGAGTCTCCAAATAGCTCACATTCAAGACCAGAGTCATCAGTTCTGGCTGACTAAGTGAGCCATTCAACATTATGGACATTAAAATAACCCAGAATAGAAATTACTGATGCAGTATTAATGCTGAGGACACTTAGTTGTGATGACAGAGAGTCAAATAAACTCGGCTCTGGAGGGGCATTAGGGGAACGATAAACACAACAGAAATACTTAATTTTACCAAAAGAATTTAATTTGTATATGGAATAGTCGAAATAAGGACAATTAAATTTAGTAATCTCCTCCAGGGTAATTTCTGATTTAGCAAGGCAATATACGCCTCCTTTGGGTCCGAAATTTTGAATCAAGATATAACCAGGAAAATTAAATCTAGCTAAATCAGAGGTGTAGATTACTTGTGTCTCTGTCAAAAATAGCAGATCAGGGGATTCAAACTGGAGAAAATTTTGAACAGAATTGATGTTGGAGTGAAGTCCCCTAATATTGCAAAAGAAAATTTTACTGCACTAACGAGCAGATTTAGAGCGCCGCAACACTGGAGGTGGCACAGTCGCCTGATGACGACCGGGAGGGCCCTGTGCAAACGACCCACCCCTGCCAGTGGTGGTCACCTGAGAAACCACCGCACTAATTCCCAGTATAGCAGCAGCCATAGTTCTTTTTAAGGGGGGGAAAGCAGGGGTGTGTTGTGGAATGTGCATGATATGTAATGACAAGATTGGTGTTTTATGGAGAGAGGATAGCTGGTTTAAGGCACTGTGATATAATGTGAATGTGTGTTGTGTAAAGAGGGCAGCCTGATGCCCTCTGATGTTTGAGGCAGAAAGATGTGTAACCAGCAACCAAGGCCTAGGAGAGAAAATGTTATCGACGCTATTCCCTAAGTTTCCCGTTACCTTGGCGTTAGTACTTCCCTGGGCGGGGCTGTCTATCCCTACTACATCTAAAATAGGTAAAGGTGGTCTTTTGAGAACTGGGACAGGGAGGGCTTGGAGGTGCACAGCTAATTCACCTCATCCTTTATCTTTCCTGAAACCCTCTTAAACCCCAGCCCCAGCCAGAAAACATGGTCGTGGCCTTTCAGGAGTGGAGACCAGCCTGCTCGTGGAGTGTTTCCTTACTGTGGTAAGCTGGCTGAGTATTGTTTCGACTAAACGGGGCCATACTGGAGGGGTCTATTAGCAACAGTAAAACTAAAAGCACTCCCCCCAGCCACTGGTGGTGGTGGTGGGACAAAAACAGCCCAAATCAGTGTCGGTCCCAAGTCCGGATAAATAGGGAAGGTTGGTGCCAGGAATGGCATTTGGTTGAAAAACTAGCCAAACCAAAATGACCGAGCTGTATGGCAAAGATTACTCAGATACGTCTACTCCATATGGAACTTGGAAAAGATGAAAGATAAAGAATAAGACTGTGTGTGTGTGTGTGTGTGTGTGTGTGTGTGTGTGTGTGTGTGTGTGTGTGTGTGTGTGTGTGTGTGTGTGTGTGTGTGTGTGTGTGTGCGCAATCTGTTTACGAGGTGTGAAATAGTAGGTTAACCTTACGATACGGTATCATATGAACATTTCTTATTTTTTTATTTTGGCTAGCATCAGACGATTCAGCTCATCTTTGGCAATATGCTCACTGGGCTTTAGAGGTTGAAAATAGCTTCAGTAAACCCCTAACTGTGAGAGGTCTTCCTTAAGTTTATTAATTTTTCAGGCAACTGCGAGTGTTGGAGATATTATAGGTAGCCACACCAAATAGTCAAATTTCCCACATCCTGAAAGGGTTAAATTCATCTCCTCAGTATAGTGATGTATTTTTTTTTTATCTCTATTCGAACAGCCTTCAGACGATTTTATTCAACTTAGGAAGCATCTCTTATACCAAAGGGGTTAACCCGTGGAGAGTGACCATGCTTCTGTAGTTACCAGACGCTAAGCAACGATTTGTCTATTTTCCCAGGAACATTTTATTCAACTCAGAGAAACTTTTCGAACGGAAGCAGGTTAGTCAGACCCTCCATTGATTCCTTCATTACTACGACACTCTGAAGCTGATTAACTTATAAGATCCTTAGGAGCTTTCTTAGGCAGAGGCTTTCAAAATCAGTGAAACAAGTTTACAAATCGATTAATAAGATGTCTGAAGATGTAGGGATGGCAGTGCGCTAGAGTCCATCGGAACAAGATTGAGGCAGTGAAACATATAATTCCCTTTCCTTCATCATTTTTTTGAAAACTCCAATACATCCCATTAGGTGTAACCCATTAGGTATAAGTACATATAAAAAGGGTTGTAAAATGGTAAAACGGTTAACCAACGTGTTTTCACAAAAGTATGGAATTAAACAATGGTGAGATGGGATTGCATGTCGTTTAACTGACTCGACTTATTTCTAATGGTATCTGAAGCATTGCAATCCCTACTGTGGGATAACAGAAAATTCAGTCACCTTGCCTGTGGCAGCAGAGTCAGTTGACTGCTTGTTCGAGTCTCCAGCACCTGTCGTCCCTGCAGGTCACCTGCGCCTCCTTAAGTTGACCTTCCAGACTTTTCCGTGACCAACTATTACCGACCTTACAGCCCCATTGCGACTAAGGTTGGGAAAATCACCACCCCAAGAGGAGCTCCCTAAAACAACCAACCTCCTTGCCACCGCAGGAATCCGAAACGTCTCACCAGGCAAACCACCACTTCCAAACTGCCCGCTCGCCAGCACCCTCGTCTCACTTTGCTTTTCCCCCGTGTTGCCAGCTCTCATCACGCAGTGTTGCCAAATTCTTTCATCTACACCAAATCACACCACACCTACAGTTTCATACTTTATAACAGTTTCGTTTATTTAACATATACTTGTTGAATAAGACTGACTGGCAGTAATAAGAACAAAATCAAAGAACGTTCGTTGTTGTTGTTTAGGCCAGGTTCAGTTGACATGCAAAGTCGGTAGACTGCTGGCTAAAGTTGCCCTTCTCGTAGTGAAGAGGTTTAATTGTTACGGAGGGAGCAGTATGAGAAACAGTTGTGGTAAGGAGTGCTACGTGGTTACCCTCATTCTAAACCAGTGTGTGTACTAAACCTAAAGCTGTGCACTGGAGCACTGTGTATGTATAAAAAAGATATGTAATCAAAGGTAAATACGTCTACATCGAAAATAACTCGTAAGAGTCCCCCTCCCTCCATTTTTTAATGTTAACTCCACTTCTGGTCATGAGGTATATGGTACGGAAGCTGAATGAGTGATGATAGAGTGAGAGAAAGATTAAAAAATATTCACGATAAGGCCAATAATGTCAGTACGTGTGTAAATACGTACTGATCATTCATACCAACATGCAGTCTAAATTCTGGTTCCATGGAGTGGTTTGCTGTGATGTAGGTGCTGGAGAGGAATGCCTGTACACGACGGTGCCGATATACTGATCGGCTTCACTGTCCTGTTACAAACGTCCCTCATCTCTCCGAATTAACGATTGTGAACTGCCGTAGAAGGGCTACTTCAGACAACAGAGTTCACGTTTCAAGTGAAACTGGGGCTATAGCTACTATTTCTACTACTGTGGTGTTGGGGAGAGAGAGAGAGAGAGAGAGAGAGAGAGAGAGAGAGAGAGAGAGAGAGAGAGAGAGAGAGAGAGAGAGAGAGATGGACAAAGTTGTTTTTAAATTTCCTGGGCATGCAGGACAGTTCACTCCCCAATTACCAGCACTCTTTCTACTCCTGCGTCTCACACAAGTAACAAAATAAGAAAACATGCACTTGACGCTGTCGCAATCCTGGTAACTAAGACCTTAAATTATTAAATAACTAAAGTAGATAAACAAATAAGTTAAAAAAAAGAAAATAAATAAATATACAAATGAACCCAAGCCCACACAGAAAGGTCAACTCCAAGACACCGAGACTTGTTGGGGTAACTGCCGTAAACAGCATGTGAGAAGGCAGAGTTCGAAATGATCATGTCAAGGAGGGAAGGTTGAAGAAGCCATTGGCGTCGCGTTCTCGGTAATTAACATGGCGGAGGGGACCATGATAAAGATGAAGAGGAGGAGGAAGAAATGAAGAGGGAATGACAAACGGTGAGAGTGACGGGGAAGGAAGAAGTAGACGAGTAGAGAGGAGAAAGAGCAAAGAGATAGGAGAGATGAAAGGGGGAAGGAAAAGCAAGGACAATTCAGTATTAATAATAAGAAAGGAGAGTGATGAACGAAGGAGGAAGATGAAAAGACAATAACAAAACAATGGACACCAAGACATGAAGGAAATGCCGAACGGGATGGAGATCAAATGTCTTAGGGAATGGAGAGGGAAGGGGGAAGAGGAATGAAAGAAGTTTGAAACTTGAATAAAGAGAATACAGTAATCGTAATGAGGCCAAGACGAAACACAAGATGAAAGTAAGGTTTATAGAAAAATAGAAGAGAAATAGAAAAACAGCAAAGTAGAACAAAAATAAATGACAAGATTATAGGATTAATAATGATAAAGAAAGACGAGAAAGGGAGGCAAAGAGAAAAAAATTGAATAAAAAAGAAGATAATATTAGGTAAGAGATGTAAAAACGAAGAAAATAAAATAAGCAGATGGAAAAACAGAAAGACAGACAGAGGAAGACAATAGAGAGAAGAACAGGTCAGCAAAGAACTGGGGAAACGATATCAAACTGTCAGACAACCCGACAGAGGCACAGAAAAATGAGACAGACTTTCAGAGACAAAGATAACGAAAGAATGACAGATAATTAAAAAAAAAAAATGATGCATGCAAGGGCAAGAGACCAGGAAGGTATTCGAAAACTTTGGCTAAAAACAGTGAAAAGCAGGAAGATGTGAAGTTTCAATTAACAGAGAGGAGTTTGGAGGGGAGGGGAGGTTATGTTCCCGGCATCGCGGTCAATTACCGACAGTAAAGGGAAAGAAAGAGAGAGAGAGAGAGAGAGAGAGAGAGAGAGAGAGAGAGAGAGAGAGAGAGAGAGCGTGATTGTAACCTATACTGTACATTTGCGTTGTATATGTTTGGGGGGTTCCCAGCTTTTGTGTGTGTGTGTGTGTGTGTGTGTGTGTGTGTGTGTGTGTGTGTGTGTGTGTGTGTGTGTGTGTGTGTGTGTGTCTCCTGCCTTTTTCAGTGGTAAGATCCCATTTCGACAAAGATGGTATTTAAAGTAGGTCTGACTGTTTTATTCCAAAGTTATAGGTAAATTTTTGCTCTCTCTCTCTCTCTCTCTCTCTCTCTCTCTCTCTCTCTCTCTCGTGTTTTCCTGAAAGCCTCTGACCTGTCTCTCTTTTTCTTGAACCACCCCCTCTCTCTCTCCCAGGTTCGTCATTAGCCCCGTCCTCATAACTCATTCACAAGATCAACGAGTGGCAAAAAATAAGGAAATCTCATCAAGGGAGGGGCCCGATAACGAGGATAGATAATTAGATAGTTCTTCATGCCTTCGTCCCACCCCACCACCACTCCAGACTGTCAAGCCTCGGGGCACATGACTTCACACTGGTGGCATGGGTTCAGTCTGGGGGCTCAAAGGTGAGATGGGTTCAGTTAAGAGTATTGAATAGGAGTTCAGATTTGGGGTTGAGAGGTTGGTGGGACATAACATGAAAAAGACAAGTTGAGTTCGACTGGGGATTGGGAAATTGGTGTAGATCTGGTTGGGGTTTTGATGTTGGTATTTCTCACTTTTTTTAGTTCAAAAGTTGGCGGAGTTCTACTCAGGGGTTCAAAGATTGTAGGGTCTTCCGGAGGTTCAGAGATTTGTGTTGTGCATTTTTGGGATTCAGATGTTGATGGAGTTCAGTTTGTTGGTTCTGAAGTTGATGGGATTCAGCTTGGATGTTCTGTGGTTCTTGATTATATTAGAGATTAGTTATGCGTTGACTGTGTCAAACTGGTAAGGGGTTCAATTTGTGGGTTCGGAGACTGATGAGTATAAATTTGGAAGGTTCAGAGGTTGATGGTGTTCAATTTCAGTTTTCAGTGATTCATAAAATATAATGGAGGTTCATGGATTAGTTAGGTTCAATTTGGATCGCCAGAGTTTGATGGTATTCAGTTTGGGAAGTTCACAGGCTGATGATGCTCAACGTAGGAGTTCAAAGGTTTGGGGCCAATTTCAGGTTTCAGGGGTTGGTGGGAATAAGTTTGGGAATCAAAGGTTGATAAGGTTCAGTTTGGGATTTTGACTGGGAGTAGAATGTTGGTACTACAATAATGGTGGTTCTTTCGTTTAACTGGGGTCTTTAGAAACGCTCGAAAACTCTGAGTGGAATGGCGTTCAGTTTTGGGATTCAGAAGGTGATGGCAGTCAGAACTGGGGTTTCAAAGTGTGGTCGACGTTTAGTTCGGGGATGCAGAGGGTGGTTGGGTTCCATTGTGTTTTTTCTAGTAGGTTCCATTATTCTGTTAAGGAGGTTGTCGTTATTTAAAATGCTGGAATTCAAATATTTAAGTCTCTTAGCTGAAACCCAGTATCTCATAATTCGAATGTGAAAGAAACAAACTTTCGCATGTTAGGGTGTCAGATATTAAAGTTTCTCGCAGAACTGGCAAGGCTGATGAGATAAAGTCATTCTGAACTGGTCACCGAAATCCTGTGAACATTAGTGGAAGCAATAATGAATCTGTGTTCCAGAACAGAACAAAGTGTTTATGCATGCCATTTAATATAACACACACACACACACACACACACACACACACACACACACACACTTGCACAAATGATAGAACACATATTTGTGTTTTCCTTTTCCTTATTTTGTATCCTACAAGCCCCTTTATAGCAGTGAGAAGCTAGTCAGGGTGTACATTGTGCTGGCTGCCCCAAGACTTTGTGCACAAATGCCAGTCGGTGATTCCTGGGGCTGTTCTGATATGTAAATGCTTTATTAATATGATTGGGATATTAGGTTTCGCAATGGTTATGGAGTATCTACAGTAAATCTGAGTGGGAGTTGTTTTTGAGTAAAGCGTTCTGTTTGGCCGGCCAGATACATCAATTGCAGGCAACAACTGCTCTTGCAGGGGTGCCTTAAGCAGTGCAGTGATGTTACTTTGCAGTAAAAAAGTGCCTCGCCTCAACAAGGAAATTTGATTTCCAGATGAACGCCGCATTTGCGTCTCTCCACCCAGATAACAGGGGCGCCATAGTAGGATGCGCATCGCCCTGTTATTTTGCTATATGGTTTCCACCCACCGTTGTGAATATTTCCTGGGTTACAGGAAGCCATCGTGTTTTTCAGTGAGTGTAGGGCCACCTGAAGTGGAAAGAAGAGTAATAAAAACTGACACGTAGGATGGACGAAACTGAAACAGAGGACCTCAGACTTAGAAAAAGAAAAAGAAAAGTGAAGGAAGAAGCAAGCAGCACTACATCAAGTGAGTGGATGATGCTCTTCACCACCTTTCACCTCTGAGTGGGATTAATTTGGGTAATGGAGAAGCATGGGGTCTCAGACTGAGTAAACTACGGGTGAAATGGGGAGATGGAAAAAGAGAGCTTCCATTATAAGAGAACAGACGATAGTTAAGGCTTTCTCTTCAATAAAAATAAGAAAATTGACGTGGACAGGTCACGTTCATGGTAGAATGGAAAACAGATGGGCAAGTATGTTACCGGAGTGCCATCCCAGAGATGGAGTGAGAGAGAGGCAGACAGAGAAAAAAATGGCCAGACGAAATTCGGATATTCGCTGGATTGGATGGAACAGGCTAACAGCCAATAGGCCAGAGTGGAGAAGGACGAGAATGGTCGTCCTGCATTGGACTCTCTCGGGTTGACGATGATGGTAACAGTGATAAAGATGATGATTATGATGACAGTGAAACGACGACGTTGTCCATATCCTGGAGTATCTAACTTCTGTGCTCTTCACTTGTTTATTTTAACTATTATGTAAACATTGATCACCAAATACGTTACGAAATGTTATAATATGAAAAATGCAGTGATCAACAATACACACTAGGGTAACTGATATAAGTACCCAACATTCCATAACAGTTGCAAACCTGACCTGTTTCCACCGAACATTTGTATCTTCTTATGGGCTCAGAGATAATCTCCTGAAGTTAGTGCAACAATTTCTGTTAAGTTCTGTATATTAGTATGAAGTTGTGATGTAAGAAAAAGCATACAACTGAATTGTTCATACTATTAGTATTAATAATATGTTTTAGTCTTGGTGTAAATGTTTGTAAGTACCGGTAATATAATTTTTGTGCTACTAATGATTATATATATTACTTTTACAGGAGACTTGCACAAGTGGAGTCTTAATACTAAATAGGTGCACATAATGTACATACTTTCAATGTGGCGCTTCAAAACAATGTGTCGCCAATAATGTAGGCCTAAGTGTCGTTACTCTCTCTCTCTCTCTCTCTCTCTCTCTCTCTCTCTCTCTCTCCGCATATCATTTGGATGCACTGACATTTCATTTGGGAAAATAAAATATTTCAATTGGGCGCCCTATTAAACTTCATTTGGAGCGTAGGGATCTTGGCCTAGACTATTCAGTCCCAGTATCTAATGAAATGTATTTTTATGTCTGTTGTAACTCTGGGGATATAAAATTGATGGTCTCCAAGATGCTCAGATGGATCACAAGATTTTTCAGTACAGTCTTATCTATTGGCTTTATTGTGAAAAGTGTTTCTAATAGAAGTTAACAATGATTGGCATTGGAAACTTATGTACTGTGTGGTTTAAGTGCGTGTGTGTTACTCTACTTATTTATTCATGCAAAGTCTGCCTGTTTAACTGTGTTATGGGTGAATCTCTACTAATATTAATTAACCGATACTTACTTAATCACCACCATCGTTACAGTCAGGACATTATTATTCTGACCAAAATTGGGAAAGAATGTTCCTGTCGCATTTTTGCACAATAAAGCACGTTAAAACACTAAATCACATACAAAAAGCCCAACATGCAATCCCTCTCCCCCCCCCCCAGCTTTTTATTACTTTTCCTCCCACATTTTTCCACCTCACACTAGCTCCTCTTTCCTTTTCTTCTAGCCATCCTTTTCTCTCCTTCTCTTTCTCTTCTCCTTCCCCCCCCTCCCTCTCCTTTGTCCCATTCTTATTTTCTATTTCTTCCATTTACCCTTACTTTCCACTTATCCTCCCCCTCTCCACTCCTACTTTCTTCTCATTGTGTCTCCATCTACTTTTACCCTTCATCTCCTTTTCGCTGCACCCCACACCACATCATTTTGCACTTTTTTTGTAATCTCTAAATATTTTTCCCACTATTCCTATCCTCTCTTCACCGACCGTCGTCTTCTTTTTTTATTGTCATCTACTTTCTCTTCTTTTCTCACTTCTCCTCTCCTCTTCTCCCCACACCACCTCCCCACATTTTCTCTCCTCCAGTTGCCCTCTTACATTTCCTCCTCCCTTTTTCTGCTTTCACCTCTATCACGCACCACCAACGCATTCAGACACACCGACACGCGTCTGAGGGAGCGCAAGTGAAGACAGGATTTATAAGTGTCCGGTGACAATGTAGCTCTCCTGGGATATCTAGCCTCTCACATCTAGCCCAGGATGGTTGATGGAATGATAGGAAGTTAGGAAACTCACGCTGATATAGAATGAAATACAGGAGTTGTGATGTAGTAAGCGGATACATAGAATGTACTGTGATATAATGACAGGAAATGTAAGATGACAGTGATATAATGAAAAAAAAAATAAAAGATCATGTGAATAAATAGAAGGATATAGAAAAATGCACTGACGGAATGAAAGGAAATATAGATGATACTGTAATAGAATGAGTGGACTTAGAGACGATGCTTTGGTATATGAAAGAAACTAGGGGAAAGAAAGGGTATAAAGAAGATGCTTTGGTGCATGAAAGCATATAGGGAATGAAAGGATATTCAGATGTTTTGGTACATTCACATTTAAAAGCTTTTCAGAATACTAACTCTACCTCTTTTTTCACTCCATTAAAGTCTGTTGCCACCTTTCCTTTTCTCACTTTAAAGTGTCACCCATTTAGTTTCTCGTTTTCCACCCACTGTTTACTAATAGAAGAAACTTTTTTCCTTCTCTAAAAGTCTTGACAATTTTCTTTCAACATGTTTCATTTCCTATCTGTTTCAACCCCAGTATCTTTCTCTTGACTTTTTGCTCTTTCTTCTGTTCTCGTTTCATTTTGGTACACCTTCCCCTTGCAGATCTTGCCGTTACAATGTTTTTTTTTTTTTTTTTTTTTTTTTGTGGGATTTGAACCTCATTCCACAACTACCAACTCTTTTTCATTTTCTCTGTTTCCTCATGGCGCACACTTTCCATGGAATC
>NC_136960.1:32692748-32745248 GCF_032717465.1 Coenobita brevimanus | reverse complement strand
TTCAATCGAATAAATGGCTACAGAGCAATCATACTGGAAAAGAAGGGGGAAGGATGACGATGAAGACTGGTTAGATAGGTTTTTGGCAAGATGCCAGAAGGAGGAGGAGGAATTTGAGTCAGAGGGTACAGAGCATTTAGTACGAATGAAGTTATTGTTTGGTAGGAAAAGAACAGACTTGGCATGATTCCGTACACAAACATAAGACGGACGAGATTCAGAGGTGGTGGCTTCAGTACCATTTGTTGGCCAGCTCCTTGTTATGGGCAGCAGTAGATCAAACGTGGTTAAACCAAAGATTTGTTGCGTTAGTCTGAGGGCAAAAGAAAGGAGCGTGTGTTTCCGAGCTAGATAGAAGTATTTCTTTAATGCGTGAAGCACACTCAGATGACTCTTGGCTACTGAAGCAATGGTTATTCTAGGGCAAATCGAAGAAGTACTGCCTGAGGTCCTTCCAGCCAGTCTCCAAAGTGCCATGGTCACCACTTCTTAGGAGGGTTGACAGGCCCTACAGGAGCGATCGGTTAGATTAAGATGGTAAGGTTGTGGTTGGCGAAGCCCAATGGAGAAAAAAGATTAACATAATGAGCAGAAGAATTAGTTGTAAATAAAAGCTTTCGTATGTTTGAACTCACTCCAGGCGGTCAAAACTATGAGTAGCAAGCTAAACAAGCTGATCTTGTCATTAAGAATATAAAAGGTATAGACTTCTTCACTAGGTGAATGAATGAAAGAGTGGAGAAGAGAATGAAAGTTGGCAGTGGCCATTGAAATTGTCAGGAATTGAGATTTCAAAGAAAGATGAAATATAAAGAGTGTATTCCAGCTTAAAAAGATAGTGAACCAGTTTTATAGAGTTGGTAGAATTAGGGAACAAATAACAGACTTACAGTAAGAGAATGACATGACAGCCGAAGCCAGAGTATAGAGAATTCAAAGGATTCAAGCTCAGGAACCTGAAAGCAAGATATGTTGTTGCATACATGTACACAACAACATCTTTGGCTTTTAAATTGTGTAAAGCGAAAGAAAGAAGTTACAGGGAAGGGGTTGTTGTCAGTCATACTAGACAGCTGAGTCTGTGAGCAACTGAAGGTGAAATTCAGAGGAGGAGAGGTTTGTTCAACATAGAGGAAATGAAAATGAAAACCACGAATGTTGCAGAAGTGAATGGAAAGCGTGTCAAACAATGGTTCAGTTCATCTTACTCGAACCATACTGGGAGACAGGTTGGTGGTGGGGGCACATATGCCTCCCCTCCAGGTGAGACTCTGAGGTAGGGTGTATGGACGCCATTTTTTACGATTTTTTGGTTTAATGTAGGCAAATGAAGGAAAATGTATGAATGAATGCTGGTCTTTTTGTGTTAAACAGTGGAAAAGGTCAGCAAACGAGGTTTTGTCAGGACCTGGGCATGAGGGCTGGTGAAACGAGAGTTCCAGCTCTCCCTGCCACCAGTTTTCCAAGCATCTAGGGAGTACCACCCTGTTTGACTTAACCTGCAGCCTATTCTACGCATTGGCAACAAATATTATAGTTCCACATCGTACAACCCCGCCCATTTGGCCTTCACTCTAGGAGGTATTATTTAATTCAAGCCATTTGTATATCTATTTTTTCTGCCGTAATATTATTCTTTCTACCTCTATACAATTGCTCTAAGCATCGGTGCATATGTTAGCTGCAGATCGTACAACTCGCACCCATCTGAGGTTCACTCTAGGATGCAACTGAATTGAAGTCGTTTAATGTCGGCGATTAACTTCCATCATTTCCTAGCGATATATTTCTAGCATTTGCCATTGCCATTAACTTGGCCATTTACCACTGGTATAATGTGCCTTCCGTCTCGTCCCCAACCTCAGACACGTCACCATTCTTCATCCTTCTTTTCCCTCTCTCGCTTTGTATTTCTTCCATTTACATTTTACTCCTCTGCGTTTCCACTAGCCTCTCTCCCTGTCTTATCCAGCATCCTCTATTTCCCTCAGTTATTTTTTTCTTCCTTCCCTTCCTCTCTTTTGAGATTTCTTACTTCTTCCCTGCGATATTTCATACCTCTCTCTCTCTCTCTCTCTCTCTCTCTCTCCTTCACCACTTCGGACTCTCCTCATTTTGTTTTGTACCCTTATTCTATTTACCATTTCGCTCGATTCCTCTTCCCCTTTCCTCTCTTCCCTTGCTTCGACACACCTCCATTCTTCTTTCCCCCCCTCTCCCTCCCTTGATGTATCTTCCTTTCCTTTTTTTTTTTTTTTTTTCACTCATTTCTGCTGTCTGTCTGTCTGTCTGTCTGTCTCTCTGACACACACACACACACACACACACACACACACACACACACACACACACACACACACACAATTTGACTTTCCTCTTCTGTCTCTTTTATCTTCTCCTCCAACACTCCATTCTTCTTCCTTCCCTCCCCTTCTCAACTTTAATATTTCTTCCACTTTTGTTTTCCTCCCCTGTGATTCCTGTTCCCCTTTTCTTGCTCCCATAACACCTCCCACCTTCTCAATTCTTCGTCTTACTCTTTCACTTACTCCATTATTCTTCCTTTCTTCCCTTTTCTTTCTACGTCTTTCTTCCTTCTCTCCCCCGTCTCTCCCTTCAATCTTCTCCCTTCCCTCCCTTCTCTCTCTTCCTATCCTTCAGTTCTTCTCCCCATTCTCCCTTTCTCTCCTCTGTGCCCTCCTTGGCTACCATTTCCCACACCCCTCCATTCTTTTTCCTTTTCTCCCTTTCTCTCCTCTTCCTATAACTTTCTTTAAATGAGGTTCTTTCTTCTCTGGCCTACATTTCTGTCTCAGCCTTACCACCATCATTACGGTGACATCTTTTTCACTTTAAGCTGTCATTGCACAACTTAGGGAAAGCGTGAATATTTAAAAATAGAAAATTCCATCCCCATAATATTTACTCTCGTTATTACCACAGGACTATATTTGATATAGGGGATGCATCGTATAAAGAAGGAGTTAGGAGTTATGTGCTGTGTTTCTATTCACCAATTTTAATGTACAGTTAAGAAAAACACACGATCCTTTAGAAACAAACTAAGTTATCCTTTCAGTCGAAATACCGGTACGTCTTTTTTGCATTGGTATATACTTTCTTGCATTCTGTTTTCCCAGTTATCCACACTTTGTTACTTTGTCCTTTCCAGTTGTTTCGTATTTTCTTCCAGTCTCTTTTCCCATTATTCTGTACTCTCTTTCTTCCTTCTTTCACATTATTTTGTACTCACCATATAATTTGCAATCACTCTATACTTTTTTAAATTTTTCTTTCTGTTGTTCCTGTATGTAATTTTAGTAAATTTTCCTATATTTTTGTCTAATTCTTTCGTTTCCCATTATTGTTCCTTTTTACACACCCTTTTCCAGTTATTCTTTGTTCTCTTTACATTATGTTTCTCTTTGTTCGTTACACTTGAACGTCCTGGTTCAATTGTGCAATGCGATTTTTAGATGTGTGAGCATCTCCTAAAGCGACCCGGTCAGCCAGTCACACCCTATCGCTTTTCACATGAAAGATACACCGCTCTTAACGAAAGTCCATGTTGTGCTTCATATTAGGTATGTATAGGATTTTTATACGCAAGGTGCTTCACCAACCCATATGCTGCTTCACTTTAGTTTCCAAAGGATTTCCACACGCAAAGTGATTGATTCACTGTAACGAAGCCCTATATGGTTTATATTTTTCTATGTCATTTGTGCTTGTTTAGTACACTCTCTAATTATTGGCACTCTCACGTCTTCCTTCCACATTATTATATACTTCTTACCAACTCATTTTCCATTGTCATACACTTTCTTAATTTCTCATTTCCTATTATTATTATTTTTTTTCTCTCACTTAATATTGAACGTATATTTTTAGAGCATTTCACATCATTCTAAATATTTTTCCATTTTCCATTTGTCTGTACGTTCTTCTTCCACCTCTATTTTTCTGTACTCTGCCACTTCCTCTTTTATCATTATTCTGCTCACTCCTACATTCTACTTGTCCATTATCATGTATGCACCTGCTTCCTCATTTTCCATTATTTTGTATCTGTCGCTTTCCCACTTCCAAGGACTTTGTTTCCTTACAGTCTCAATTCCCATTATCCGTTTCTGCCTAAATTCAGTGTTTTATGCCTTTTTTATGGGGGGTAAGCAGTTCATTCTTGTACACTCTGTCACTTCCTGTTCCCTTTTCGTACCCTTACACCTCCCTCTGTCCCCCCCTTCCCCCGCGTCCCACCACTACCCCTCTCATACCCTCCTCTATCTCCCTCTATCGTCCAGCACTTCCACCCTCTGTCCCTCGTACTCACTCTCCCACCCACTCCCCTAGTCCAGGGCAATACTGTAGGCCATTAACATCTCGGGTTAATAATATAGTAGTTATAGCAAAAAAAATAAATAAATAAATAAATAAATCCTGATGGAATGATAAACATCGAGTCCACAGCTCGCCCTCCACTCACCAACTCCAGCATAAGCGGTCCTTTGGCTTGTTGCTGTAAAGCCAAGTCTACTAATACCAAGTCGGATCACTTCCATCTAAAACGGGTCCAAGCTGGCGCAGAGGGCGGAGCATCGGAGTGACGTAAGCTTGCACGAAACGAAAGTTCAGTTGACGCCTGACCGTGGTGGTGAGTGGATGTATGCTACACACTCCAGATCATGACACATTTTCAGTCCGAAGCGAGGGAAGGTATGGGGGTGTGAGGGAAGGCGTATGGGTGTGAGGAAACCTACTGCTATGTTATACGGTTAAACGAGTCCGCACTTCTTCCCCTTCTTCGTTTTCCCTTATTATAAATGTTTAATTTGAGTCTGCCCTTTTATACATTTTCTGTTACTTAAGTCAACTGACGTCACACACAAGCCACGCCTCCCTGCACCCTGAGGGAAAGCGAACATAGACTTAGCTGTAAAGGTTATTGTTGTGTGCCGGGGTTCCTTGCACAGCAGCAACAGGCCTACCGAAAAATTCCACCCTATCTCTGGGGCCTTAACGACTAAATTCCCTTGCCCGGTGACGTGGAGTCGTGAGTAAAGTTGACTTCATGTTCGTTACTTTGTAAATTTTCGCTTTTGTAGGTTCCTTTCAGTTTGGATTTTTAATTTTGTAATTGGCTCCGGCGTCTGTGTGTGTCTTTCAGTTTGTTTGGAGCTACGCTTCTTTCGAGTATAATTGGTTTTTAGCTTAAATATCATCGTCATTACCATCATGGCCTTCCTACCACACTATTAAAGAGAGTGAGCAACGTCGGGAAACAGGAAATAGGGAAAAAAAAAGAAAACTGTCTACAACAGTACTCAGCTTAAATGTATTGCAGATATAGTCACTCACCACTCAAGACCTAAGATTCGTGTGAAAGGTGGTGATAGAATTTAAAATAACCCTCAGATTACATTTACAAGTTATTTCTAACCTCGCCTCATTTCAGCCCGACTGATGGCTAAATGTAGTCAGACTGGAGGGTTCACCTAAGTGGAAGCCAAGAAAACTAATTCCTGCTTCATGAAGAAGGTTCGTGAATTTCATGCAACAACGACAAAGTACTGAAGTTGTAGAAGTGGCCGGTTTTAGGAAGCTAAAACTAGCTATGAATACAGTGTGTAGTTTTTTATTTTTTCTGAGTTAAATGAAGTCGGCTGATGTTGTCCTATGGCTTGGGTACGTCTTTGATACACTTCTTGCTGCCGTCAGACGATTTTATTTAGCTTAGAAGAGACTCTATAATAGTGGAGGACTTAATGGCAGCTAAGTGGAACTCCAACAGTGAAAAAAAAAAATGATTCAAAAGCTGAGGAAATTTTCGTACTCTGGTGACAATAAAAATAAAATACAAAATACACCATAAAAGTTGAAGCAGTAAAGTACTGAAGTACTTTAACAGCAGAGTTGTCGGTGACGGACGCCTTCAGTTGGCGGCACTGGTACAAACTGGCTGATGAACTGTCTGGCTGTACAAAACACTTCAATTGTTACCTTATCCCCTAACAGAAGGATGGTGGACTGCAGTAGAATGGCAACTTGAGCTTACAGGCTAACAGGTTCACATTCCAGATGAGCTTGGGGCCACAAGAACAACAGTAGAGAGGGCAGTAATGCTAATGTGCAGGTTTGTTTGTTATCCCAGAATTTCGACAACTTGAATGCCGTGAACTTGGCTCATTTCACTGTGCATGCAGAAGACTGACTTAGTTTAGTGATGATGATGATGATGATGATGATGATGATGATGATGAGGGTGGTGGCGATGGTGGGGACTGACAGTTCTATACTGTACTTTTTCTCGAATGTTGCTGATCCTGCCTCACCTCATCACTTAAGTAGGAGAAGGCGTTGGGATGATGATGATTGTGATTGTGAGAATGATGATTTTGATGGAGATGATGATGATGATGTACTTAAACCATTTGTCTTCGGTGAGTTATGATCTGAATACAATCGTCCGTAGCAAACTGGAATACAATAAGAGATTCTTTATTTTCACTTAAGATAATCATCGTGATAATTTTTTACATTATTACTGTCCAGGGTTTAGCTAAGAATGCAAAACCGCGATATTAAGAATCGTATTGTTTGCGATTTTAGAGATATCGTAACACCTCTTCAACAGTAAATAGTATGCACATTGTACACTTATATCCGTTTTGTATGGTATTGTTGCAAAGAAGGTTGGCATTAAAGCAATATAAATACAGTCCTGTAAAGAATCTCAAGATATTGCATGGATAATTTACCGCTAAGGGCGAGATACGACGAAACCACCTAGATAGCAGCCTTTTGTCCGATATAATATCAAAGTAGCCAAGTCACAGTTCAGCCCATCAGATCAAGGATGTGTTTATTATTTTATTTAATTAATGTTATCACCAGAACAATTTACAAAGCCAGAGAGACTATTTTCTTGCTATTTTCCCAAGATCATTTTATTCAACTGAGAGAAACTTTTCGAACGGGAGCAGGTTAGTCAGAGCCTCCATTAATTCCTTCATTACTACGACTCTCTGAAGCTGATTAACTTATAAGATCCTTAGGAGCTTTCTTAGACAGAGGCTTTCAAAATCAGTGAAACAAGTTTACAAATCGATTAATAAGATGTCTGAAGATGTAGGGATGGCAGTGCGCTAGAATCCATCGGAACAAGATTGAGGCAGTGAAACATATAATCCCCTTTCCTTCATCATTTTTTTGAAAACTCCAATACATCCCATTAGGTGTAACCCATTAGGTATAAGTACATATAAAAAGGGTTATAAAATGGTAAAACGGTTAACCAACGTGTTCTCACAAAAGTATGGAATTAAACAATGGTGAGATGGGATTACATGTCGTTTAACTGCCTCGACCTATTTCTAATGGTATCTGAAGCATTGCGATCCCTACTGTGGGATAACAGAAAATTCAGTCACCTTGCCTGTGGCAGCAGAGTCAGTTGACTGCTTGTTCGAGTCTCCAGCACCTGTCGTCCCTGCAGGTCACCTGCGCCTCCTTAAGTTGACCTTCCAGACTTTTCCGTGACCAGCTATTACCGACCTTACAGCCCCATTGCGACTAAGGTTGGGAAAATCACCACCCCAAGAGGAGCTCCCTAAAACAACCAACCTCCTTGCCACCGCAGGAATCCGAAACGTCTCACCAGGCAAACCACCACTTCCAAACTGCCCGCTCGCCAGCACCCTCGTCTCACTTTGCTTTTCCCCCGTGTTGCCAGCTCTCATCACGCAGTGTTGCCAAATTCTTTCATCTACACCAAATCACACCACACCTACAGTTTCATACTTTATAACAGTTTTGTTTATTATTTAACATATACTTGTTGAATAAGATTGACTGGCAGTAATAAGAACAAAATCAAAGAACGTTCGTTGTTGTTGTTTAGGCCAGGTTCAGTTGACATGCAAAGTCGGTAGACTGCTGGCTAAAGTTGCCCTTCTCGTAGTGAAGAGGTTTAATTGTTACGGAGGGAGCAGTATGAGAAACAGTTGTGGTAAGGAGTGCTACGTGGTTACCCTCATTCTAAACCAGTGTGTGTACTAAACCTAAAGCTGTGCACTGGAGCACTGTGTATGTATAAAAAAGGTATGTAATCAAAGGTAAATACGTCTACATCGGAAATAACTCCTCAGAGTCCCCCGCCCTCCATTTTTTAATGTTAACTCCACTTCTGGTCATGAGGTATATGGTACGGAAGCTGAATGAGTGATGATTGAGAGAAAAAAAAAATATTCACGATAAGGCCAATAATGTCAGTACGTGTGTAAATACGTACTGATCATTCATACCAACATGCAGTCTAAATTCTGGTTCCATGGAGTGGTTTGCTGTGATGTAGGTGCTGGAGAGGAATGCCTGTACACGACGGTGCCGATATAGGCTACTGATCGGCTTCACTGCCCTGTTACAAACGTCTCTCAACTCTCCGAAATAACGATTGTGAACTTTTTTTTTTTTTTATGTGAGGAAGAAGGAACCAAAGGCAATGAGCACGCAATACTGTTCCCTCCAAGAGAAAAACAAAATACAAGAGAGAGCCAAATTCAAGATCTATTCATTTCGAGATGCCTGGACACACTGCGTTTGAAAGACTGGAGATCATAGGAAGCAGGAAATACAGACAGAGGGAGACAGTTCCAGAGTTGACCTGTTGCATAAATGAAGGACTGGGAGTAAGGGAGTAACGGTTGACTCTTGCATTAGAGAGTTGGACAGAAAAGGGGTGAGAGTTTGCTGCTAGACGGGTGCTACGTGCCCGTCGTAGAAGTGGAGGAATGCATGCAGACAATTCAGAGGAACAGTGACAATTGAAGTAGAGATAGAAAAGAGATAAAGATGCAACACTGCGGCGAAGAGACAGAGGTTGAAGGGAGTCAGTAAGAGGGGGAGAGTTAATGAGACGAAAAGCCTTTGACTCCACCCTATTGAGAAGAGCTGTATGTGGGGAGCCTCCCTATACATGAGAGTTGTACTCCACACAGGGGCGGATAAAACCCCTGTATAGAGTCAACAGTTGTGCAGGGGTAAAGAAGGAACAGAGTCGGCTTAGCACACCCAATCGCTTGGAAGCAGATTTTACAAGAGATGTAATATGATCTTTCCAAGACAAGTCCCGAGCAAATGAAACCCCAAGCATGTTCAACGATGATGCAGGATTAAGTTGACTATTATTAAACATAAGTGGATATACCTGTGGAAGCTTTTGTCGGGTTCATAGGTGCAAAAACTGAGTCTTTGATGCATTAAAAACAACCAGATTATTTTTACCCCAGTCAGAGATACGAGCCAAGTCAGACATTAGGTGTGCCATAGCCTCATCCCTTGCCTGTTGAAGTAACTGCTGAGATGGACGTTGTGGGAATCGAATGGAAAGGTGAAGGGTGGAGTCATCAGCGTATGAGTGGATAGGGTTAGATGTACAGCTTAGAAGGTCATTGATGAATAAAAGGAAGAGAGTTGGTGATAGGACAGAGCCCTGAGGAACACCACTGTTAATAGATCTAGGAGAAGAACGATAGCCGTCTACAACAGCGGCTATAGAACGACCAGAAAGGAAGCTACAGATAGAAGGATAGAAACCGTAAGAGGGCAGTTTGGAAATTAAAGATTTATGCCAGACTCGATCGAAAGCCTTTGAGGTGTCAAGTGCAATGGCAAAGCTTTCGCCAAAGTCCCGAAAGGAGGATGACCAGGAGTCTGAAAAGTAGGTGAGAAGATCGCCTGTGGAGCGTCCCTGACGGAACCCATACTGACGATCAGAAAGAAGGTTGTGATAGGAAAGATGCTTTAAAATTTTTCTATTAAAAATTGACTCAAAAACTTTTGAGATACAGGATGTTAAAGCAATTGGACGATAGTTAGAGGGTTGGGAATGGTCACCCTTCTTTGGGACTGGCTGAATGAGAGCAAACTTCCAGCAAGAAGGAAAGGTACAAGTTGACAGACAAAGGCGAAAGAGTTTGCCTAGGCAGGGAATAAGCACAGAAGCACAGTTCTTGAGAGCAACAGGAGGGACTCCATCAGGCCCATATGCCTTATTAGTACTGAGGCCAGCAGTGGCAGAAAATACATCAGCTGAAGAAATTTTAATGTTAGCCATGAGGAAGTCAGAGGGGGGAAGTGAGAGAGGAACAGCACCGGAATCGTCTAAGGTGGAGTTGGAGGAGAAAGTCTGAGCGAAGAGATCTGCTTTATCAGTAGAAGAAATAGCTACAGAGCCATCAGAGTAGAAAAGAGGAGGGAAGGATGATGAGGTAAAGTTATTAGAAAGGTTTATGGCAAGATTCCAGAAGGAGCGGGAAGAGTTTGAGTTAGAGAATTGAGAGCATTTTGTACGGATGAAATTATTTTTAGCAGAGCAAAGAACAGACTTAGCATGATTCAGGGCAGAAATGTATGAAAGATGTGATTCAGGGGTGGGTTGGCTCCGGTACCTTTTATAGACCCTCTCCTTGTTGCGGACAGCATTAGAACAAGCGTGATTAAACCAAGGCTTTCGTGCATTAGTTAAAGGATATGAGAAAGGAATGTATGCTTCCATGCCCGAGAGAATAACCTCCGTAATGCACAAGGCACACACAGATGGCTCCCGGCCATGGAAGCAATAATTATTCCAGGGAAAATCAAAGAAGTACTGCCTGAGGGCCTCCCAATCCGCAGCTCCAAAGTGCCAGAGACGACGTTTTTTTGGAGGGTCCGCAGGCCGTACCAGAGTGATAGGACAGGGCTACTTCAGACAACAGAGTTCACGTTTCAAGTGAAACTGGGGCTATAGCTGGGAATGGAAATACATGTAGTTTTACTTCACTCATATTGTTCTGATAGTTTGGGGCACACTACCATCCCTACATCTCCATGCATTTGATTAATTTTTTCCCCTTTACTCATGAGTGTTATGTTCAGATGAGCAAAAGGTATTAATCTGTGGGCTTGAATTAATGAAGTCATAACATGCTGTTTTTAATTACGATCTGGATATTAATTTTAAAGCAGCAGAGGCTTTAAAAAGCACACACACACACACACACACACACACACACACACACACACACACACACACACACACACACACACACACACACACACACACACACACACATCCTTCCTCTACCCTCCGCCAGGCGGGGACATTGCCTTACCCCACGTGAACCCCCTCCCCCCGCACGCCGTTGTCTCAGCAACTCACCTATTAGCAGTAACTTGGCCAGTAAAGATATGACGTGCTGTGGTAGGAAATTCAAGGCGAGAGTGATTCTCCGGTCAATGACAATGTGGAGGACAAAGATTACGTGGCACCAGAGGAAGAAACGAGCAGAAGTGATGAGAAGGTAACGTCGCCAAGGAAGGTGCGGTATGTTGACATGTTCAGTGAGTGAAACAACGCTTATATCGCCTATATTATTGTGTGAAGACCAATATATTCCTGGACAACATATAAATTCGTACCAAATGAACAAATATCTGCCTCTTTTGAGTGGTTTGCAATAGTTACTGATAAAATAGAAAACACGACACCCACAGTGTGGCTCCAGAGAATTCAGGACCAGGTGTTTAAAAGGTCACATGTATAGCCCATTTCTAAGCTCAGGTGAGCATTTTTTCTGTGATTTGCCATTGTTTCCCACAAATAGTGGAGGTTTAGGCCCCCAAAAAATCCAAAATCGGTCAGGACTGGGGGGGGGGGAATCATTGGTGAAAAATCAGTTGGGACACGGCGGGTTAAAAACTAGACGCCAGACACCTTCGATATCTGCACCCACCTTGCAGTATTCTGCAGCAAAAGACATTATTATTTGCATGGGGGAGGGGGGCTACTGCATCATACTCTGGCTAAACCGTGTCAGGTTGGAGGTGAATCATTATGCCAAATTTGGTATTCCAACTTTAACAATAATGGTCATGCGTACTGACCCCAGCCTCCTCAGTGGTTCGTCATCCACGCTGGAGAGAGGGTACTTCCACCCTGCCTAATACCCTGTCCAGGTGTAGGCCTACGATTGAGTTTTTTTTTTTTCTTGGTGGAAAGTAATGTGGTTTTGCATATAGACATTGCCCAGGACTACCAAGGGTCCATTTTACCTAAAGCCTGGTCTGGGTGGAGGTCTGCCACTGTGCATAGCTTTGCATTCCCAATTTAAAACTGACGTTGCCTTCTTGGACCTGCTTCCGTGTGGGGACTGGGGAGTCACACTGTGCAGTAAACGTGGACCGAATGTAGGTCTTCCACATCAGAGCATCGTGTTCTTAGAAAAAAGATGAAATAAATAAACATAAACTAAGGCCATGCCCACTGGGGTTAGCCGAGACCTCCAGCGGCCTTTTTAAAGTCAGCATAAAAGTCTACTTAGTCACCTTGTCTTTCAGCACAAATGTGGAGATCGTTCTTTCAATCCAGCATAGAAGCATCATCAAGATTGATAACTCCTACTTTAAAGCTAACTCTTTTTGACCTTTAAAGCACAAATAATTTTCTCTCAACGTCACGTTTTTTCGGATTCTTTACTTAACGGTACCTGTCACTACAAGCCCAATCATTCTGGGTTACATTTTCTCTGAAAGTCTAGCAGAGATAATTATAATAAAACATAGTGATACATGGTCAAACGTAAGATTAAAAAAATAACCGTAACGTAACGGTAATCTTTACTCATTTACTCCTTCTTTCAAAACCCAAGTAATAGTCCTTACGCCATTCAAGTCCAGCTACCCCTTCTCTCAACACCTACGGTACGTAGAAATCTTTATTACGCCTCCAATGAACATAAAGGATGTTTCCTTTTAGCACACACACACACACACACACACACACACACACACACACACACACACATGAAAAGATAGGACAAATATGCCACATCCAGTGGAATTCAGTTTGGTAAGAGTAGTTTGTTGTCGTAGTTGGTTAAGTAGCACCCAGTTGAGTCTAAAGTGGTAGGTATAAATGGTTGTTGTAACTGAGAGGAAATGTTTGTTGTTGTTATGGTCGGTTACGTCCCATACAGTTGAGTCCAGACTGGTAGGTATAATTGGTTTTTGTTATAGTCGATTTTAATCTCCTTCTGAGCCAGGGGGGATCCCGTGAGCACTCTCTGCCCGTCGACGGTCCTGGGATACTATTATATCCATAACAGTATATATCTCTTGTAAGACTGCGTATTTCGCCTTTCAGATGTTTGAAGGAGTTTATAGTGACGATGATACGTTTTCTTTAATGTCTTACGTAGTTCTGTTTTCAAAAGTCCTTGACTGAGAAATTTTTATGTGATCTGTTGGATTCTTGTAATTAAGTTTTCCTAATTTGTACTTGTCTTTGCGACCCACAGCATTTGAGAAATGTACACAACGTACGCTGGAACCATTGGTGTGTGTCCCGACAAATTTGGGTATGATGCAATTTCAAAAATAAAGTAATCTCTTTTATCGTAGTTTTGTTGATATATTTTCTTTTTTCTATTTTGATATTGATTTCCAAAAAACTTGCTTGGCAGTTGTCGGTGTTTTCTTTATTTAGTCCTTGCGGATATATTTTGTATTTCTTTTATCCATTCATTCATTTCTTCATCATTGTTTAAGAATGTTAAATCGTCAATGAATCATCTAGTTTTGTTAATTTTTTTATCTACTGAATGTTGAAGTTTTGACATTCTTTCTATACGACTATAGATTTACCATAAAAGTGGCTGGGGCTGTTCCCATGGGTATTCCTATGCACTATGTGTGTGTGTGTGTGTGTGTGTGTGTGTGTGTGTGTGTACATATTCGAACTGGAGGAATTGGGTATAGTCTAAGCATAATTATTAGCCCCTTCACAACAAGGCGTCTATCAGAAATTATTATCGTGTGGTGGAAGCAGGGACATGAATGAAAGAATGTGTCACTAGATTGAAGAGAGGAAGCAGCCTGGCCCGAAGTTACCCTTTCTCTCACCACCAACATGTAAATCTTTATTAGCTACGGCCCCACCAGGCACAGAGCAAAAATTCGCAGCCTTCCTGGGATAACTTTGTCTTCGGTGTGCGGCGTGGCTTTGATGATGAAACTTTGTCTACAAAAACCAAGTGTGCTGACACTCAATCCTTTAACTAATGATCCACTTGATTAATTTAGTAAGGATGGTTCCATAGAACACGATTTCTTAAACGAAACAAGTGTATGCAAGAGCTAGAAACCGATGGGAGTTACATACAATTTTTTCTTAAGTAATTTATTGAGGATGACACAAAAAAGTTACCGTGGTTTAAATGAGGGAAATTCTTGTGGTTGGTTACTAAGCTAATAAAGAAACGAACGAACAAATAATTATATATACCGGTATATATATATATATATATATATGTCTATCTATCTCTCTATCTATCTATCTATCTATCTGTCTGTCTATATCTGTCTATCTCTCTCTCTCTCTCTCTCTATCTATCTATCTATCTATCTATCTATCTATCTATATATATATATATATATATATATATATATATATATATATATATATCATCATCAGCCATTATAAGTCCACTGCTGAACAAAGGCCTCCCCCAACCTTCTCCACGAATTCCTTGGCTGAGCCAATCTTTGCCACGTTTTCCCTGCAAATTTCTCTATCTCATCTCTCCACCTCCTGTCTGGCCTTTTTCTGCTACTCTTACCATCTCTTGGTGTCTAGTCAGTCAACCTCTTGCTCCATCGATTATCCCTTGTTCTTGCTTCATGGCGTGCCCACCTCCATTTCTGTTCTTTTATAACTTCTGTAATATCTTTGACTTTAGTCTGCTCTCTCACCCAAGTTGATCTTTTCCTGTCTCGTAAAGATATTCCCAATATTGACCTTTCCATTGCTTTCTGAGAACGAATTAATTTATTTTCCATCGATTTTGTCAGTTTCCAAGTCTCACAACCATACGTCATAGCTGGAATTATACATTCGTTATATACTTTTCGTTTCATACAAACTGGCAAGCTACTTTTCATAATGTCTGTATGTTTACCGAAAGCTTTCCATCCAATTGTAATGCGTCTTTTTATTTTTCTATCATTATCTTTCATTAATTTTAGTATTTGTCCCAGGTAATTGTACTCCTCAACTTCTTCAAGAATTTCTCCACTTATTTTTATGACGCTCTTTGGTGTTTGAGTATAAACATTAGTTTTACTCCGGTTCATCTTTAGCCCTACTTTGAGACTTTCTCTGTTCAGGTCATTTAACATTTCTTGCAAAGTCTCTGCTTTTTCTGAGATTAGGACAATGTCATCTGCAGATCTTAAATAGTTTACCTTTTCTCCATCTATGTTTACTCCTTTGTTTTCCCAGTCTAGCTTTCTTAAAATACTTTCTAGGGATGCTGTAAATAACTTTGGCGAAATTGTATCTCCCTGACGCAAGCCCTTCTCAATCTTAATTTTCTCTGATTCCTTGTGTAATTTAACTGTGGCAGTTCCCTCTTTATATATGTTTTCGAGCAGTTTTACAATGTTCTCATTCACTCCTTGTTCTCGCAATGAATTTATAATTGCTATGTGCTCCATTGAGTCGAAAGTCTTTTCGTAATCAATAAAACCTAAGCACAGTGGTTTATTATATTCTGTAGTTTTCTCAATTAGCTGGTTCATTGTGTGCAGATGATCAGTGGGAGAATATATATATATATATATATATATATATATATATATATATATATATATATATATATTATCTATCTGTCTATCTTTCTATCTATCTATCTATATATATAGTGTGTATATATAGATAGATATATTATCTATCTGTCTATCTTTCTATCTATCTATCTATATATATAGTGTGTATATATAGATAGATAGATAGATAGATATTTAATGTGTATATTTGTATATATGTATATATATACAGTATATGAATAGATAAATTGATAGGGTAGATAGAAAGATGGATAGCGAGAGATTGTTCTATACATCTCTCATTTTTGTTTAACCCACCCCGACCCCTCGACATATGGGTACATTGCAACGATTTGCATTTGTCAGTCCCGGCGACGTACTGGTACGTCGTGCAATTGCAAAGTGCATAATTTCGACAATTTTCAAATTTCGCGCTTGATTTGCGGTACGTATCCTCGCATGACCTTCCCCTACCTGCCACCAGGCGGGGACACTCGGCGACCCAGCGCGACCCACGCTAACCCGCCACTCGTCCACTCACCTGGTAGCAATGGTCCTGCTCAGACATGGCTGAGAGAGGTCTCTCAGAGGGCGAAATTCAAGCCACCCTGGACGCCTTTACAGGCGACAGTGATTCCCCACTGGATGACTAGGTTGTGGATAAAGATTATGTGCAGCCAGAGGAGGAAGAAACTATCACCAGTGATGAAGAAGTCCCGTCTCCCAGGAAGCGGCAGTACGTGACTTACCATGCTGCTAGAGAGGGGCAGCCGGCCAAGAAACCACGTGGAACATCCTATGCCTATCCCCAACGTGATTTGGAACCAGAATTCAAGGACGAGGACGAGGACGAGGACGAGGACGGACGTGGGACGTGCTTCCACTTGGTATGGATGTGAGGTAATCACTCATCGTGGCCCAGAGCGCACACCACGTCGGACGAGCAGGTATGGGCCTAGCATTTTGTTTGGGGAGTTAGGAAGTGCCATGGAGGGAGTGGGGAGTGAAAGGGAAAGTGCAGGGAGGATTAGGGAAAGTGAGAGTGATGTGAGTGAGTCATTGCTCTCCCTAGGTAGTGTGAGGCGGCGTAGTGTATCACGTGGGCGAGTGCGGGTGCGTTCAGTATCACGTGGGGTTGTGATGGAGGGGGAAGGTTGGGAGGAACCACTCCCAAGCAATATTCCCCTACTTCATCCCCACAGATCCCTAATGTTCCTCAAGGCCGTAAGGGTAAGGGAAAGGGAAAGGGTAAAGGCAGAGGGAAGAGGAGTGACAGTGGGGAAGCCCTCCTCACTCCTTCTCCCCCACCTCCCCCACCAGGATCTCCTCCCCACCCAGACGAAGGCGGTGATGGGGATGATGGGGACGAGGGATTTGTGGGATGGAATTGGGAGGATGGGAGTGATTTTTCTCCCCTCATTCACCCCTTCACTGAGCAGGGGCGCTCTGGCTGCATTGCTCCAGGAATTCACCGTAATTCCACCAGGTTGGATTTTTTCCACCTGTTTTTTAGTGAGGCATTCGTGGAGCAGATTGTATACCAAACCAACCTTTTTGCAAGCACCCAGCGCCTTGAGAGTGAAAGATTGGGAACAAGGAGTAGGCATTCTATCATATATGATTACCCTGTCTCCCTTTCAGAAATGTTCCTATTTTTTGCCCTGGTCCTTTTGATGGGTATTATACGAAAGAACAGAATTCCTGCTTACTGGACAAGGGACCCTGTTATGTTTACCCCAATATTTGGGCAAGTGATGAGCCGTAATTAGTTTCAACAAATTCTAAGTCGCCTCCATATCTATGATGCTCATGATCCTGCAAATGCAAACGACACTGATAAAATGAGGCGAATTAGGTCGGTCTTTGATCACCTGAGGCAAACCTTTCGTTCGTCATTCTATCCCTATAGAGACCTCGTCATAGACGAGAGTCTCGTGTTGTGGAGAGGTAATATTTTATTTAGGCAGTATATACCCAGCAAAAGGCACCGTTTTGGGTTCAAGATCTTTGTTATGTGCAATTGTAGGACTGGATACGTGCAAGACAGTCTTGTACAACGGTGCACAGACAGACATAATAGAAGATCGAAGTATTGGACTGTCGGGAGCAATGGTAAAGACGATGATAGAAGACTACCTTCATCGTGGTCACGTCCTCTACCTGGACAACTGGTACACTAGCCCTCTTCTCGCTCGTTATCTTCACACGCATGAAACGGGAGTCTGTGGAACCGTGAAGGTGAACCGGCATCACATGGCCAAGGTAGGGCGGAAACTTGCAAGGAATGAGGTTGTCTTCTTCAAAGCCAACAACATCCTTGCAACTGTGTGGAACCACAATAGAGAAGTAAGCCTCTTGTCAACGGTTCACCGCCCCTTGATGCACCGTACTGATTCCTTAGATTACCGTAGCGAGAACAGGTGTCACATTTGGAAACCTGAGTGTGTCATGGACTATAACATAAACATACGCCTGGTGGACCAGTCAGACTCCATGATATCGACGGTAGAGTGTGCCAGGACCACGATGAAGTGCTATAAGAAACTGTTCTTTCACTTGCTAGACATCACTGCTCTGCAATGCCACCACCTTCACGCCATGACAACAGGAGTTCAGGAAACCTTTGAAGGGTTTGTGAGGGAGCTCACAAGAGAGATGTTTGCACGTTATGCTGTAGAAAGGCCCCAACATCGCACCCGCACTGCCCCTATTGCCCAAACTCCCCTGAGAATATCCGGCCGCCATTTCCCCACTCCTATCCCTCCCCAGCCAAACAGACCTAGGCCCCAACACAGGTGTCACGTGTGTAGCAATTCCCGGGTGAGACTCACGACACAAAGGAAGGACACCCGCTATGAGTGCGTTGAGTGTGACGTGCGTCTCTGTATTCACCCATGTTTCAGCGAATATCACACGTTGATGCAATTCTGATATGGTGTGAATGCGACAAGATGCTGAAACTATGAAGTAAATGCGACAAACAGACGCTCAGTGAAATTATCAGTCATGTTGATCTCCAAATATTAGTATAAAGTGCATACGGGTATAACATAAGTGCAAAAATTGTATGTAAGTGTATAAATATGCTGTAAGTGGAAACATACATAGCGAGGGTTTTATGATGCGATATTCTGTCGCTCAGTGCAATAAATACGGCCCGTAATTATGTAATTATTATTATTGGAAATGCTAACGGGTATAAGTTCAAATTATTGTAAGTGCTGAAATATATTCTAAGTCAAATATTCATAGCGTGTGTATAGAGATGCGATATCCTGACGCTCAGTTGAATGAATAAGGCCCGTAATAATGAAAATAGAAGTCAACAAGTGAGAAAGTGTGTAATAAATGTGAAGAATTAGTATATAAGTGTTTGAGTATTATGTTGGTTGAAACATTCATTGCGAGGGTATTTTCATGCGATATTCTGACGCTCACTTGAATAAATAATGCCAGTAAGTATGTACAGTGCAGTATAGGGGTGTAAACGTGTGTAATGTAAGTGGGAAAGTATAATTGTAGTGAATAAATAAAGTAGAAGATGAAACACGAGTGTTTGAGATTGTGGTTGCTACGTGAATATGAGCTAGCACATCGCTAAATGCCCTCGTAATGAATGTAAATAATTGAAAACATTTACAGTGGTGGAAGAAGGGTTCTATGTAAAGGGAAAAATAATAGGAAAGTGATAAAACAATTGGGTATGTTGAAATACGAGTCATAGCGAGTGCGCTTACTAAGCTGATGTGAACTAAACTTATGCTGCATGTCATCATAATGAATGAAAACATCTGAAAACACTTACAAACAGTAGAAATTGGTAAAATGTCATTGAAACAGAAGTATACAAGTAGAAAAAATGATATGTTGACTGACACAAGAAACTTAGCATATAGCATGTTACGACTCGGACCTAACTCGCTATGCTCCCGCGATGGTACAATGTTTATTTTTCATATATATGTGTCTGAATCCATTATATTGTTACTGTTATTGTTTATTAGTTCAAATTCAATAAATATAGAGGTGTTGTGTGTTGTTTCTCCCAGTATTCCTTACCATAGAAAACGTGAGCGCCTGACACGTCAATGAAAGAATACGATACCTGGCGCGGGGGACCTCACCTGTTCCGACCACTTATAGACCACGGTAAGCCCTTTATTTGGTGATATTCCTTCGTTTCTCAACCTAAGCAGAAGTTTGGGCCAAATAAATTTTTTTCCAAAAAGGCTCGGGACTGGGGGATGTCGGAGGTGCGGAAAACCTCGGGATGTGACTGGTTAAATTTATTAATGAAGTCTTTTCTTTTGCTCTTGCTGAATGTGGGATAATCTTTTTTTGTTCTATAAAATGAGATTGTTAAATTTAAAGCATTTTGTGTATGTTGTGATATATGATTGTTTACATAAAATCCATTATCGTGACTAATATGGTCTCTATGAAGGTTGTTAGGAGCCGGAAAATTTGAAATCTCATTTAAATTGCATTTTTGCATCCACTACAGCGAATCATATAAATGCAGTTTTGTGTTTAGCATCCGAAATCGCTTTAAACTTTGAATATGCAATTTGTACAGAGAAAAAATTAATTCACTGCCTTTCATTACTTCAGTGCAAAGTTTGCATTTTGTCGTCACGTTATATTTTTTACTTGGAACGTAAATATATTAAATCTAGCTTTTGCTAAAATTCTTTTCAGAGAGTTAGGTTGCGATTTTCGTTTAACTATGTTGTCATCTTCATGAATGTCTTCTGTTCCAGGTGCCATTTTAAGAAGATTAATTGTTCATGGTATTTCTTTTAAGTGATCAACATAATTTGCGTTATACGTAGTCATATAAAGAAGTGTTTGTGTATCATCGGACGTTTCTTTCCTACTCATGCTCCAGACATTGTTTGTTTGTTTTTTTTCTATTTATTTAGTGGCATTATTGTTTATGCTTTTTAAGTATCCCCGCTGTAAACGGAAGTTGTTTAGTTCACTGATCTTGTGTCTTTTAACTGAGATTATGAAACTATTGTGTAAATTCTTTATGCTAAAATAAATACTATGATACTTTTCATGTCAAGGGGGATTAGAAATGTAAGTTAGATGATTCTTTGCATCTCTTTCCTGAATAGTGAATGTCAGTAAGTTCTTGTGTGTGTATATATATATATATATATATATATATATATATATATATATATATATATATATATATATATATATCCAGTCTTATGGTGCTCCATGAGGAGCGGAGGAGCCCGGGGTTTGGCAAGTTAGTCCTGACATTTCAGATGAAAGTGACCAGTCTTACTCATTCCTGAGTGGCATTACGTGAGAAATAAACCCCAACCACGCTTTGAATATATACCGACACAGGTTCAACCCGATTGGAGGGTACAGTTCGTGTGTGTGTGTGTGTATATATATATATATATATATATATATATATATATATATATATATATATATATATAGTTACATAGCCTATGATTTCATCATCCTTTTTGTAATTTTAACGCACAGTATGCTGCATGTTTGATCACGAGCGTGTTCTGCCTCAGTCCCCCCTTCTACCGTTATAGTAGAGAAAGTCGTCCTTTCTGTTGTTCAGAACAGGATTGTCAGCTCTTTGTCCCCTATGGCTTCATTTGCGCGTCCTTCTTACAAGTTGTATCAAGCTCTGCCGGCCCCTATATAATGAGCTCAGTCTCTGCATCATTGCCACTTAGATCTACTCCTCATTTTGTTCACATCTCTGTCCTCCCCTGTACAATTATTATTATTGTGAGTACTCAGGAAGTCTCCAACTATCTAGCAGCTGTGTGTAATTTGAGTATAACTGTTGCTGCATTTTTTCTTGTACTGTGTAGCATAAGGTTAATTCTAAGGCCTGGTAAGGTTTTTGTAATTTATGTAAAGATTCTTATTGTCAGCCATCATTAATAATACTTTGTATCTGTAATGATATATCTGTCATTCACTGAGTATTATCTGGTATCTCATTTTAACAGGGCTGACTTAGATAAATTTACTCATGCTAATTTCGTGTTAATAGAGGCTATTGCAGTTAACCATATATTTAACCTGTTTTTGCCATTACATTATCCTTATGAGTCCTGAATGTTTTTTTTGTTAGTTTGAGCATTAAACTTTAACTTGTAATTTTACCTAACTCTTTGTTTTGAACCTGGAACTTTACGGGACAGTAGTGATTTTTAGTATTCTCTCTTAAAGTGTACATTATCTTTCTCTGTTCCGTAACATAAATTTGGCGACCTCATACCAGGATATTCAGGATATTATCATAAGGATATTGCTTGATATTTTGTGACTGTGATTTATTCATGATGTCTACTATTTCTACACTTGATGAAGCCAAAGATTTTTTGTCAAATGTGCAAACAGTGTGTGATGTAGAAAACAGAACAAAGAATGAACTTAAGCTTGTTGCTCAGCAATTGGGAATTGCAGTTCACTCTCATCATTCTAAAGATCAAATTGTTGACATAATTAATAAAAGCTTGTTTAATGTAACTCCTCCAAATGAGCAAACGCAGATTGAATTAGCTAAGTTACAGCTAGCCCTGCAGGAGGGTCGTGTTAAGGAGGCTGAATTTCAAGCACGTGCTAAGGAGGCTGAGTCTCAGGCTAAGGAGGCAGAGTCTCAGGCTAAGGAGGCGGAGTCTCAGGCTCGTATTCAGGAGACACAGATACAGGCACAAATTGAACTTCCTAGGATTCAGGCAGACCATGAGTATCGCATGAAACAAGGTGGAACTGGATCATCTAGCTCTGATGATTTTGATGTGGCTAAAAATGTTAAACTTGTCCCTCCTTTTAATGAATCTGATTTAACAAAGTATTTTCAGTTGTTTGAGAGGGTAGCTACAGGTTTTAATTGGCCAAAAAAGTATTGGCCAGTATTCCTTCAAACTGTTCTCACCGGTAAAGCTCAAGTAACTTATGCATCTTTGCCTCAGGATGAATCTGATAATTATGATGTAGTTAAGAGCTTGATTCTTAAGGCCTATGAGCTTGTTCCTGAAGCCTATAGGGTAAAATTTAGGACAACTTATAAGCAAGATAAGCAATCCCATGTTGAGTATGCAAAAATCAAAGAAGATCTGTTAGAGCAGTGGTTAAATTCTAAGAATGTGGGTTCTGATTTTGACAAATTTAAGCGGATGATTTTCCTGGAGGGTTTCAAAAGGTGTATTTATAAAGATGTAAGCCTATATCTTGATGAGAGAAGAATAGATCATTTGTCTGCTGCTGCAGTTTTAGCTGATGAATATGTTCTCACTCACAAGAGATATTCTAGAGAAAAAGGGAAAGCTGAGAGTAAGTACGTTGCCTCTACTCAGAGTACAGGTAACAGGAAAGAGAATAAAGATGATGTTTCTCAGGAAGTAAATATCAGCTTCACCTCTAGGTTTCAGAAAAATAAATGTACTTATTGTAGTAAGCTTGGTCATACTACGGAGAAATGTTTCAGGAGACAGCGTGATGTGAACAAAAAGGAGTCTTTAAATATTCAGTCAATTGGTCTAGTGTCCACCCTTGAGAGTTCCCAGAATTCTTTAACTGAGTTAACTGAACCTGCTTTGAGGGGTAAATTAAATTCTCATGATGAAGCTCCTCTTTTGAGCAGTAACGTGGGTGACACTCTCAAGAGTTCATGTGCTAATTTCCTGTCTGATGGTTTTGTCAGTCCTCTGGACAGTAATGACAGGAAATCAGTTAAAATATATCGTGATACAGGTGCTTGCCAATCCCTTATGCTGACCAGTGTTCTAGGCTCTAATGTTAATTCCTCTGATGAAACTGTAATCTTACAAGGTGTAGGGAATAATTACTTCTCTGTCCCTCTGTGCAGAGTGAATTTAGAGTCTGGTTTTGTAATGGTTCCGTTATGGTTGGGTTGGTTGAAACACTCCCAGTGTCTTTCTTACTTGGAAATGATATTGGTGAAAGTCAAGTGTGTCCAGCTCCTCAGTTGTCTAATGAGCCAGTGACTGCGACCCAGGATTGTGATGTCCCTGATGTGTTCCCTGCATGTGCTGTCACTAGGGCTAAGTCTAAAGTTACTGGTGACTTAGAGGATAATGATGATGATGATGTTATCCTAGCTGACACTTTTCTTGCTAATTTGGACCACTCACCAGATGAGGCAGTACCCCGTAGTGTTGATAATTTGTCTCGTCAAGAGTTGGTTGAGTTGCAGGTTGCTGACCCTGAGTTGAAAGGTCTAGCTAACTCTGCTTGCAGTGAGGAAGAGTCAGCTGGTGCTTCTACTTGTTATTATATAAAGTCAGGAGTACTTATGAGGAAGTGGAGACCCCCAACAGTATCAGCCGACTGTGAATGGGAGGTTGTACATCAAGTTGTCATCCCTCATGTTTGTAGGCAGGATATCATTAGAGTGGCTCATGATTCTAGTTTGGCAGGACACCTTGGAGTGAGGAAGACTGTGGCACGCATTTTGAAACACTTCTACTGGCCAGGTATCTTCAGGGATGTTTCCTGGTATTGTAAGTCTTGTCACACCTGTCAAGTTGTGGGGAAGTGTAATCAGACCGAAAAGGTTGCACCTCTAGTTCCCATTCCTCCTTTTAAGGCGCCTTTCACCCGTGTGTTGGTGGATATAGTGGGCCCTCTTCCTAAGACTTCTTCAGGATTTTCTTATGTGTTGACCCTGATTGATATGGCTACTCGTTATCGTGAAGCCATTCCACTTAGAAATATCTCAGCAAAGAACGTGGTTAAGGAAATGCTAGGGTTCTTCACAAAGTTTGGTCTGCCCAAGAAGGTACAGTCAGACCGGGGAAGTAATTTCATGTCAAATGTTTTCAAGCAGTCTCTGAAAGAGTTGGGCATCACCCAGATCACGTCTTCAGCTTACCATCCCCAGACCCAAGGAGCATTGGAGAGATATCATCAAACACTCAAATCGATGCTCAAGAAATACTGTTTGGAACATCAGAAAGACTGGGATAAAGGTCTTCCATTCGTCGTATTTGCCGCAAGAGAATCTCCAAATTAACCACTGGGCTTCTCACCTTTTGAACTACTGTTTGGCCATGAAGTAAGAGGACTCCTTAAGTTACTCAAGGAATGCTGGCTGTCGGAGGAAGATGACGTCAACCTGCTGGAGTATGTGATGAAGTTCAAAGAACGGCTGTCCACTGCTTTACAGCTGGCAAGAGAGAATTTAGGAGCTGCTCAGGAGAAGATGAAGACTTGGTATGATAAGAAGTCCAGGTTACGCCACTTTCAGCCAGGAGATCAGGTTTTGATTCTGCTACCAGTTCATGGGCAACCTCTTCAAGCCAAGTTTAGTGGTCCTTATTTTGTGGAGAAGAAACTCAGTGATGTCAACTATGTCATCGCCACACCAGATCGTAGAAAGAACAAGCAACTTTGTCACATCAACATGCTAAAGTTATATCACAGGCGGGACGAAAATAATCCAGTCTGCACTGTAGCTGTTCCACCCGAGTCTGCAAGTGAAGCTCTCCCATGCAGTATGAGCCTGAGTGATGGTTTGGGGAAGAATCCTGATATCATGAATGATCTCCAGACTAAGCTTTCTCATCTACCTCCCGAGGAAAGGCAGGAGTTTTCGGCATTACTGCAGGAGTACCCGCAAGTGTTCCGTGCCACTCCAGGAAGAACCACTGTGTTGATGCATGATGTTGATGTTGGAGACGCAAAGCCAATTAAATTGCCTCCTTACCGTGTGAACCCAGTGAAAGTTCCTCTCATCCAGAAGGAGCTTGGCTACCTGTTGGACCACAAGATGATTGAGCCCTGTCAGAGCGAGTGGAGTTCTCCTGTCACTCTAGTCCCTAAGCCAGATGGGTCACAGCGGCTTTGCATTGACTACAGACATGTTAATCAGATAACCAAAACAGACACCCTCTCCCTCGCGTGGAAGATTTCATAGACAAGATCGGAAAGGCTAGGTACATAAGTAAGTTTGATTTGTTAAAGGGATACTGGCAAGTACCTATGACTGAACGTGCTAGGGAGATCTCATGTTTTGTAACACTAGGAAAGACTTTTGCATGTTCTGTAATGCCATATGGTATGAAGAATGCACCAGCCACATTTCAGAAGCTCATGAATGTTGTAACAGAGGGTTTGGCAGGGTGTGTTGTTTATATTGATGATGTATTAATCTTCAGTGACAACTGGAAAGATCACCTATGCCATGTCAGTAAATTTCTTGAGCGTTTGGTTCAGGCTAATCTTGTAGCTAATTTATCAAAGTGTGAGTTTGGTCAAGCTAAAGTTCAGTACCTTCGGTATGTAATTGGTGATGGACATGTTGCACCACCAGGAGCTAAGGTTCAGGTTATAAGTGATCTTCCCAGACCTAAAAGTAGGAAAGAGCTACAGAGATTTTTGGGAATGGTAGGTTATTACAGGAGGTTTGTTCTTAACTTTTCAATTCTTGTATCACCACTTACAGACCTACTGAAAAAGGGAGTTAAATTTGTCTGGACCGATTACTGTAAATCCTCTTTCAACAAACTTAAAGCTATCCTATTAAGTCAGCCAGTGCTCGCTACTCCAAATTTTGCTAATCCTTTTAAGATGGCTGTTGATGCAAGTGATACAGGAGCTGGGGCTGTTTTGCTGCAAGAGGATGATCAGGGTATTGAACATCCTGTATCTTATTACAGTAAGAAGTTCACTCCACCTCAAAAGAACTACTCAACTATTGAGAAAGAGCTTTTGGCCTTGATTTTGGGTTTACAGCATTTTTCATTTTATTTGTGTTCTGGTTTTGACCCCATAGTCATTTATACCGATCATAACCCACTGAAATTCCTTAGTAAGTTTAAAGATAAAAATCAGAGATTGACAAGATGGAGTCTACTTCTTCAGGAGTATTTATTAGACATACAACATGTCAAGGGGAAAGAAAATGTTATTGCAGATTGCTTATCTAGACTTTAGACAGATTGTTTTAGAGTAATAAGAAATTTCCTTTGTAAATTTCTTTTTCTTTATGGGGAGGTGTTACATAGCCTATGATTTCGTCATCCTTTGTGTAATTTTAACGCACAGTATGCTGCATGTTTGATCACGAGCGTGTTCTGCCTCAGTCCCCCCTTCTACCGTTATAGTAGAGTAAGTCGTCCTTTCTGTTGTTCAGAGCAGGATTGTCAGCTCTTTGTCCCCTATGGCTTCATTTGCGCGTCCTTCTTACAAGTTGTATCAATCTCTGCCGGCCCCTATATAATGAGCTCAGTTTCTGCATCATTGCCACTTAGATCTACTCCTCATTTTGTTCACATCTCTGTCCTCCCCTGCACAGTTGTTATTATTGTGAGTGCTTAGGAAGTCTCCAACCATCTAGCAGCTGTGTGTGATTTGAGTATAACTGTTGCTGCATTTTTTCTTGTACTGTGTAGCATAAGGTTAATTCTTAGGCCTAGTTAGGTTTTTGTAATTTATGTAAAGGTTCTTATTGTCAGCCATCATTAATAATATTTTGTATCTGTAATAATATATCTGTCATTCACTGAGTATTATCTGGTATCTCATTTTAACAGGGCTGACTTAGATAAATTTACTCATGCTAATTTCGTGTTAATAGAGGCTATTACAGTTAACCATATATTTAACCTGTTTTTGCCATTACATTATCCTTATGAGTCCTGAATGTTTTTTTGTTAGTTTGAGCATTAAACTTTAACTTGTAATTTTACCTAACTCTTTGTTTTGAACCTGGAACTTTACGGGACAGTAGTGATTTTTAGTATTCTCACTTAAAGTGTACATTATCTTTCTCTGTTCCGTAACAATATATATATATATATATATATATATATATATATATATATATATATATATATATAGCGTGCATAACAATGTTCAACCTTTTCTCTCTTACTGAGAGTAAAATTAACGCCAAAAAAAAAATAATAATAATAATAATCGCTCGGATGAAAGAAATGCTGTTATACCAGTCGCAAGCTTTAATTTCATCGTAACACTCGCTACTGTAGATGATCGATGGTGACAAGTGTAAAGGCTGGGTGGGAGAGAGATAGGGTAGATTTTGAATTCTTTATTTTCTCTCACATTTCGGACTACGCAGAACCCCTCTCCGAACGTGGGTTCTGTGTAGCATGAAACGTTAAAGGAAATAAGATTTCACGTTCTAACCTGTGTCTCTCTCCCACCCAACCGTAACACTCGCTACTGTGAGCTCTGAAACTTTAGTCAGGACCAGACTATTATGTCGGCTGAACGAAATCCGATCATGCAGAAGCTTCGAAAATTAATTCTTATACACGCCCGCGCGGAACTACAGCTGATATTATGTTTACTCGACGTGTGTGTGTGTGTGTGTGTGTGTGTGTGTCACTGTACTAGTCAAGTCTATGTTTGTTGACTTAAATTTCACACAAAAAATAATATTTATAGAAACTTAGGGCTACCAGCACTAATTTCGTGGAGATGTGTACTGTTGCCTGTGGGTATGTAAATGCAGCGTGATGACCAGCCATTTTAGGAAATACATGGTGCTTGGTTAAAGGATGAGCAGCACCTGATGAGTAAGACCAAGTGCTGCGAAGAACGACAGAAGTGTTTTCAGAGTTGAAACTTCTGCGCAAAATAAGAGTAAGTCCACCCTCAGAAAAAAAAAAAAGTTGAATTCGTAGCGTCTCTCTCTCTCTCTCTCTCTCTCTCTCTCTCTCTCTCTCTCTCTCTCTCTCTCTCTCTCAGCTTTCAGTAGCTTAATTCCACTCAGTCCTCCTTCATCATATTTGCATCTCGTTTACTTTCAAACACAGTCTCTCACGGTACCATTAATTCCCGAGATAATCCAGGCATAGAAGAAATATGCATCTGTCTGTGTCTGTTGGTATTGTAGATTCAGTGGTCTATCAAATGTACAGTTGCGTCAAAAAGTCCCTTGACCCCCTAAAAATAGTTCACGTCAAATGTGGCAGTGTCGCATTAGTAACGTAAATATGCAGCAACGAATGTACACAGTAATTTGTAGACGTGGCCGGTGGGTGTGTATGACAGAAATCATAATAGTAAATTAATAGGGAAGCAGGTAACACATCACCAGAGAGAACATTACTGATAGGGTTTATGTATTAATACGAAATACCAATAAGAATATAAACGGAGAAAAAAAAAAAAGAAATATCATGAAGGTTGTCGCATGTATAGTCATCATGCATCAGCCACCCTCACCACAGCTTATGTGTAATCTGGGGTGTTAGGGCTATCTCATGGAGCTTGCTGTGGGACAGTTCGAAACACTTTATGAATCATAAATCACATGAATACAGTACGTATCTAAACGTGTGAACTGGAACGTGATTTGGTAACAATGTTTGCCCGTCGGGCACTGCCCGCTCGTGAGGACGGGACCTAACACTACTGTAGCGTGCTTTTTGACGTCTCATGAGTATTTACCATTTTTCATATTGGAAATTTCAGACAGTGATTCGAACTCCATACATACTGCATTACTCTGAAACGATACCTCTCTAGAAGTCTTGTGTTGAATAAATAAGTTTAGTCCTATTTATAAAATGTTATTTATTCCCCTTCCATGTTATATTGCTTTGGTTTATATATTATTACTATATGCCTATGATCACAGGTTTCCATATGTTTTAAGGTTTATAATGTTTTTTGAACAGTCCCATAGCATGATCCATGAGACGCACTCAACACCTCAGATTCCACAGTAAGGTGTGGTGTGAGTGGCTGATGTATGATGACTATACCTGCGACAACCTTCATGATATTTTTTTTTATTATGCCATTGTTTGTATTTATATTCCTGTTGGTATGTCGTATCAAAATATAAATTTTCTTTTAGAATATGCATAGTAATGTTACTGTTGTCTCTGGTGATGTGTTAATTGCTCCCATATTATTAGGTATTATGATGTCTGGCATATACACCCATCACTGACGTCAGTGATTCTAGCGTTCATTCATAAATACGCCTTACGCTACTACTGCGACGTTGCCAGCAATTACAGCTGCGATGGTGCCACATCTTAACAAGGAGGTGCAACATGGGTAAAGGAACTTAATGAGGCAACTGTACAGTACATATCTTTTATTCTCTCTAACAAGAAGGGTATGTTTTCACTCCTGTTTGTTTCTTAGTCTGTTTGTCTGTTAGCAGGATTACTCAAAAACTAAAGGAGAGATTTGGACCAAATTTGGTGGGTAGATAGCCCATCTCCTAGGGTACAAGCTATTAACTTTTGGGACCGATCCAGATCGTATAACAGATTCGGGGTCCGGAAAACACCTTTTGCCAAACCATAATCAGTGATGAGAGAACCTAACTGATTATGAAGAGTGGTTTGGAAATTAATTTGCCCTTGTTGTAGAAATGCGCTCCACTGAGCACCCTCCTAGTTTTTGTATATGTCTGCCTCCACTCGATCTATGTCATGCCAATCGGTTTGTGTACTACGTCGGTCTAGCCTAATTTATCTGCACAGCATCATTCATTCCACTGGCATTTAGTGCATAAATAACCAAGGTGTCTAGTTCCTACTCTTTGTAAGTCTGTCTATGCCGGCATAGCCTATCTAACATCCACCGATTATTCTCTCTCCATCAGATCCTTTGTCTGTGTTTATATGACCATCTGTCCATTCACACGTTTATACTATATATGTCCATCCATCTACCAATACGTACTTATCCGCTGAAAGTTCTATATTTCGCACTCTATATTCCCATTTCTCCAGTCATTCATCTATCTGTTCACTCAAACATCTATGTTTATCTTTCATCAGTTCAAGCATTCATGTATATTAAGCATTTCATCGACACACACACACACACACACACACACACACACACACACACACACACACACACACACACACAGAAATGTTCCAAAATAATAAATGCAACAAGGTGCCAGAACCAAGGTAATTTACTTTGATGCCCATACATACTGCATTTGAGTGACTGGATGTCATAGGCAGGGAGAAAAAAGATTTAAAAAAGACTGACCTAGTGCTGTCCAGTACGGTGCATAATGGTGCGAGAGTACCATGTAACCCTTTCATTAGAAAAATACGTAAAAATACTGTTGCTGCTGCTGCTGCTGCTGCTGCTGCTCCGTGGCCGACATTTGCTCTTGCTGCTCCGTCAACGACACAGTTGCATCTGCTGCTGTGACCCCAGTCTCATCTCAACGAGAACCCAGTGGACAGCAGAATGAAGTCACCCTTCACTTGCTATCTACCAACCTTCTTTCAGCGATGGAGAAGAATGTAAGTGTCGTTGACTGTATACCTCGCCCGGACGGAGTCGGACGAGGTATTGATTTTGGTCGTTTCTTTGTTTCTTTCTTTCACGTTTGTTAGCAACATTACGGAAAACGGTTGAATGAAATTATATGAAACTTTAAAGATATATGGGCAGTGGTCCCCAAAGAAAGTGAATAAATTACAGAAGTAATTGAGTGGCCTTGAAAGGTCATAATCAAGGTCAAGGATTTTCAGAGGGATATAACTTGAAAACGGTTGAAGATACAGATATTTACTATTATGAACATACAGGAACTAGTATTATGGGCTTTCATTTGGCACCAAGACTTTTAACTTTGAATGATCTTGAAGTCAAACTCAAGGTCACAGATATTCAGGGGACTATAACTCGAAACTGGTTGATGATAGGGATATTTACTATTACCATGATATAAGAAGTTTCATATGGGCTGTCATTTTGCAGCATGGCCTTTGACCCTGAGTGGCCTTGAAAGGTCAAATGCAATATCATGGATATTCAGAAGGCATAACTTGTAAACATTTCCTCCATTACCATAGACTTTATTTGTGCACTGACATTATATAGAGAAATGAGTATGTATTTAAGAAATATAATATCAACTGCTGCAGGCCGAGGTTTGTTGTGCCTGGCACCACTAGTTATATTAGTGTGTGTGCGTGTGTGTGTGTGTGTGTGTGTGTGTGTGTGTGTGTGTGTGTGTGTGTGTTTTAGCAGGAGATGTAGACAACCCCCATTGTCAGAGTGGGGGGCGCGGTAGCACAGTGGTAGCGCGCTGGACTTGTGATCGGGGGATTGCAAGTTCGAGCCTCGCCCGGGCTGCCGTGCCGGGAGGGGTAGCTCCCTCCTGTAACCCTAGCGGGGCTATATAGTCCAATACGGGGCTTAGCTCGGGGGAACTCCATTTCTCCCATTGTCAGAGTTGTCTAATTCATGTTTTGTTGGCTTGACCTAGATGTAATCACAGTAATTAAGAGCATTTTAAAAAAAAGTTCTCACGACGATGTAGAGGGCTTATTGCTTTTTTAGGAACTATAATGCTTGGTTTATTCTTTGAATTGTATCGTTTTTTGTGCAAACTTACCAGTATTTATAAATTTAGGCTTGGTACCTGAATAATTGACTGCAACCAGACCATCTCGAGATCATCACCTCACCTGCATCAATGCTCACCCAGCTGCAGCGGAGGGAGGGTGTGTGCTGTATGAAGAGTGTTAGCTCAAATCCAAGTTCTTTATAGCTGTACATAGCACAAAAGCCATTACATATACCTAACTCTTTCGCTGTGGAGGACTTTTTGTTAACTACGTCCATGGTGCGGCTTTAGACTGTTCCACCAGTCGAAATGGGTGGTATTCCCAAGTGGATGGAAAGCTAGTGATGAGGGAGAACTGGAGCTCTCATTTCATCAGTCTTTGGGACTACAGTAGATTCGGACTACCAGCCTTTGCTGAACTTTTTCATTGTTTCAATAACTCAGAGAGTAGGCCAGCATACTTTCCTATACCATTTTCTCTAACTATCAACACCAAACTACGTGCAAATTACAAAACCAAACTTCCTATTCAAAATTACAAAAAAAAAATTGTCTCAGCACCTAACCTCGGAGTCCCCTTAAGGGGGATATATAAAAGCCCAGACAATCCACCCCCTCCCTTGGTGACTGCCAAACAAGATGAATGGAATCATTGTCTGACTCACTCTTTATTCATCTCTGGAACATTCGTTGTCTGTCCTTTAGTTTTATCCCTGTTCAGCAGCACCTTTCTTCCTCTAAAGCTCACTCTTTCCTCTTTAAGATCCAGCTGACTGATGCGAGTGATTGCAAACCCTTCTCAGTATCCTCCTACTTTCTCTTAACTCACTTCAGAGTCAAAGGTGGCTGTTGAGCTTACCTAAGCAATAAGATATCTTGCTCTCTTGTTTCTGAACTTGAATCTACTGAACTGTCTACTCTCTGGCTTCGGCTATCCAGCCATTCTATAACGAAATATATCAGTGCTGTTTACTTATCTCCAAATTCTAGTTTTGACTCCAAACTAAGAAGGCTCATTCATACGTCATAACTATTAGTTCATCGAATTCTATACAGTCAGGAAATGTCAGACTTCAAAATATGGAGGGTTCTGTTCTGTCAGTTGCAAACAAGTCGATAATAATTCATCATCACAGCTGCTTCATAACCACAACATTACACCACACCACACTTGTTAATGCAGGCTATTTACCACTGACGTTATAGTAGCTGTTATCTCATTGTCATAGTAGATACTACATCATTACGTCATTGTAGCTGTTACTTCATTATATCATAGTAGCTGATACTCCAGTGTGTCATAGCAGCATTCTGTTTAGTATGTCGTAGCAGTTAGTCCTTCATTATGATCTAGTAACAAATAAATTCTCATAGACCACTACCCCCCAACACACACACACACACACACACACACACACACACACACACACACACACACACACACACACACACACACACACACACACACACTCTCTATTAATATCTATCAGCAGACGAAATATTTTAATTGGAATGGGCTTATCGAACTGGTGGGGATGGATGCAATACTCACTAATCCCTTCACGACTATGGACCTCTCCTAAGCTTCGTAAAGTCAACTGATAACAGCAAGAATTCACTAAGAAATGAATCATCGTAGTACAGTAGGTAAACCCTATACCAAGATGACGTGTTTTACATTTTACCCACGACTGCTGCTGGAAACTCTTTTCAAGTTACGAAGGACTCCAGAGAGGGAATAGATCAGTGGAAGGAACATCTAACACGGCGAGCATCAAACATCTCACCAAAACTGAACAGAAATTGCCTGGGGATACCAAGAGTAGACTAAGGAAAAAAAAAAGTGATCTTAATGAAGTGTTCAACCACAGTATGCAGTGGAACACAGATATCCACTTCCAGTCTTCATAGTATGATACCAGTCAGTGGTTTGGCAACTATATTGCAAAGAGTTCACATGTGTGTTTTACATATCACTTTTGATTTTAGGAAAATAACTGGAATAATTATGTTTCTTGTATCAAACTATAAAAAAGCTTACATCATGAAGGAAGCGTGAAACGAATGTCTGCTGTCGACTGTACCCCATCTCAGTCACACATCACGCACCTTAACATGCACCATTTACCAATCACAAGACGATAATATCACACCACAGCATGCTATGCTACAGCACACCCCGCTATTCTACACCACACATCCACCACACAACACTATACCACACCTTAGCATCTGCAATACAAACACAACACACAGTATTACCTCCACCACATCACACCACATCACATACCCTACCACAAAATAATCGGCACCACATCACACCACACCACTCTACACACCAAGCCACACCTTAACACAGTACCACCTCACCACACAACTTAATCTTTTCTCCTCATCACTGCAGACAAAATTCCTCCACAACACAACTACACCATGAAACACTAACAACAATGAAACCACATGACCTTTGGAACACAATATTACCACCTCACGCCACATCACAACAGTTAACTTAGAATCCTACCACATCACACGAAACACCTTTACACTCACAATATTGCTACTCCCACACCACACATCTTAACAGCCACTGCTTTGGTTATCACTCTCTCTCTCTCTCTCTCTCTCTCTCTCTCTCTGCCACATCACATTGTATCACATCTCATCACATTGCACCACATCAAACACCTAAATAATTCACAATATTGCCACAGCCAACACACCACAACACAAAACTTAACAACTTTAACACAATCAAACCTCACCACACTACGGTACAAACCTTAACACTCATAGTACTGCCACCTCATACTCCTTATTATAACATCAAACACCTAAATAATTCACAATATTGCCACAGCCTACACACCACACCACAAAACTTAACAACCTTAACACAATCACACTTCACCACACTACGCTACAAACCTTAACACTCATAGTACTGCCACATCATACGCCTTATTATAACACTGCTTACCAGTGACAGGAGACAATGATATCACAACACAGCCACACTACACCGCACCATAAACCCTAACACTCACAGTACTGTCACACTACAACACACAATACCACACAGAACCACATCATACCGCACGCCTTACCATTCACAATGCTACTACACTGCACCACTTCACGCCACGATCTTTAATACTTACAGTACTACCACACCATGCCACACACCTTAATATTCACACCAAGCCACACCACACCACACTACACAGCACAACATCACACACTTTAACACAGCCATAACTCAACTCAGGTGGATTAACTTACTTAGAGAAGTTCATGCACTTGAGCTAGCTTAGGAATTCTTGCTGAGTCAACGTTGGGTGTCAAGATCGGCCGCACTTAAGTTTATTTAAGCAGTCATTTATATGTGAATGTAAGTGATTTTTGTAAAAACAAACCCTTTTTTGTAGGCTACCACTGAGAAGAAGAGAGATCAGGAAATATAAAATAGGAAGGTAGGAGAAAAAAAATTACAAAAAAAGAAGACGTCAATTTGTGTATCATGAAAATGCAAAAGTATAACTTGAGGGAAGGAAGTTGTTTGTTATTGTGACCCCATGTTCATCTGAAAATAACCCAATGGACTGCAGACTGAAGTGGCCATTTTCCAGCTGCCCACCCTCCACCATGAAGGTAGAGTGGATGGGAGAAGCAAAATAGAACTAAATAGAAGGATCCGGATTGGGTGGGTGGGTGGAATACACTGAATCACGCATTCTTTTATTCGTATGTGGGTAAATTAGTGTAAATATTCACTTTTTCATCATGGGAAAGCAGAGAAGTTAGTGACGAATGTAAAGAGCGTGTGATAGAGGGAAGTAGCCAAACAATGTTACAGCCTCAGTACTCACTTAGGACATAGAAAAACAAAGAACTGAGGGGAAAAAAAAAAGGATGAGAGAGAATGAGGAGATTACGGACACTAGGACACTCGTTACCAAGTCAGATGACAAGAGTAGACTAATAATGCCATAGGCTACACTCAGTCATATGTCAATGTGCCCGTTTGTGAAAAGCTATCTCGTACTCTCATTCACATGGAAAATAGGCTATAACTGCATATTCAAGTACCCTACCGGTGCAGATATTTTCGACTATCGAAGCCATTTCTCACTTTTGTTGCATAAAATGGCTTCCTTTAATTTGATACCATGATTAATGGACGATTCGTATTGCTTAGAAACTATTCTTCAGCATTATTCATCGGTCACTTACTTATATCCATTTTCTTACGAATATCTCAATGAATTTCGATGACCTAGGCATATGCGCTAAATTACCATAGGTCACAGGTAGGTTGTAGCATTCTCTTTGTCCATGCCACATTCGTATTAAACGATTAAGGGAAAAGACTGGAATATACATGGAATGAGATAGGAGGAATGGAAGAACCGGTAATAGCTTGCTGATACAGGAATAATTTTCTACATAGTTTCTTTACAATTGGACAGCATACATTGTTTGTATCACACTTTCAGCCATGTGCGTGCTGGAGAATGCAGGTAAAGAAAATGAGAGAGGATGAAAGGAAGGGAATAGGAGGGGAAGATTGGGCTTTCCTGGCTACATACACAGGGGTATGCCAATATCCTATGGAGAGAGAGAGAGAGAGAGAGAGAGAGAGAGAGAGAGAGAGAGAGAGAGAGAGAGCTATTGAAGAAGATAAAACCGAGTCCATAACATTTGTTCATACCATTCTGCCATCCATTTTCATATACTGTCAGAGGTTTAAGTTATACACAAACTGCAGCAGCTAAAAATTTATATACACACACACTAGTCATTCAGTCGTATGGATAGAATTACTGAGAGGGAGTTTTTAAGTGTGTACCAGATGCATACGACCGTGCATTTTCATGCTCATGTAATAACGCGAAAACGCAATCATAATAACGGTATATCCCCCACCCCTCAACACACTTGAATTCATATGGAATTACTCTGTGGTAAATATGTATTCAAAAGAGATGTTTGTGTACAGTTGTCGATCGTCAACATTACTTGTCAGAGTGTCGGTAGAAACTCTGCGCAATGATGACACCGAAGCTTCCAAAAGCCTGTACAAATGTAATCCCTCGCCACTCCGGAACGCCGAGTTATTATTATTTTAACGCACATATCCTTACTCCTCATGCTTGTCTATACCTAAAACCTTTCCTATAATAAATAAAACATAACGCTAGTAAGCTAGAACACTATTGACTAAAGCCTCCATTTCTCCATTTTTCTTCTTCTTCTTCTTCTCCTCCTCCTCCTCCTCCTCTTTCTTCTTCTTCTTCTTCTTCTTCTCTTAGACTCCTAGAGGTCTAAAATGGCAAACCGATTTATTTTTTTTTTTTACTGATTGGTTTGATTCTCCCTTGTGTCGGAAACACGACAGATGTTTCCCCCCCCAAAAAAAAAAAAAAAAAAAAATCAAAGATATTAAGTCTGGAATATGCCAAGTATTATCATTTTATTTCGATGTAGACGAAACTTGAAAGAAAGGTAAAAGGTGAGCAAAAGGTAGAGTGTTCACAAGTTTGGAAAAAGAAATCCATCACAGTTCATGGTCACAGGACACTGTCAAACTTTTGGCCTTTTAACTAAACAATTTGTTGTTCAGTTTGGATTAAAGTTGGTGGAACGATTTGAGGTCAACTTAAAATCAAGCTATTAAATTTTGAGAAGAACAGGAAAAAGTCAGGGCCACAGGGTAAGGTCAGCTTAAATGCTGTTGATCCAGTTTGAACCAAACCTATCGGAGGATATCATGGTAACGCAAGGATGAAGTATTACATGTCTGAAATCAAACAGTGTGGGATCAAGGTCACAGAGCTAGATCAAAAGTCTGGTCATAAACTGGTCCCAAGGCGTGGGTGTTGCTCTCACTCTGTGCTTTTTCATGTTATTTTCTCCAGAAAGTTTTATTCAGCTTCAGAGGGAATTTTCGAACGCCAGCCGATCAGAACATCCATTCATTCATTTACTCTTGCGACGCTCTTAAGTTGAAAGTTTTTTTTTTTTTTTTTTTTTTAAGCCTTTTGAGATTTCTTACACAGACGCTTTTCAAAATCGATATAAAGGTGCATTTAATATAATGTATGAAGTTGTAGGGATATCAGTGGTCTCTTCTAAAATATCAGAACAAGGTGAAAGAAGTAAACCTCCATGTACTCTGTCCTCATTCCTACATTTTTTCTTTTTACTGTAGTAAGTGCCATCAGAGTTTACCATAAGTTCACCCGAAAAGAGTCATGATTATAGTATCACTTAGCCATCCATGTAGTATACAAAAGTATACTATTAAAAAAAGTGTAGGAATGGAAATACATGTAGTTTTACGTCACTCACATTGTTCTGATAGTTTGGCGCGCGCTGCCATCCCAACATCTCCATGCATTTAATTTTTTTTTCTCTTGTGGGTGTTACTTTTCGATGAGCGAAAGGTATTAATTGGGGGGCTAGAATTAATAAAGTCATAGCATGCTGTTTTTAATTACGAGCTGGATATTAATTTTAAAGCAGTAAAGGCGTTAAACCCCCCCCCCCACACACACACAAAGGTAGTTCATGAGGGGGTGCCAAATGAGTTCATGGCATTTGTTTCACTGGGCTATTTAGCCCTGGCATAGTTATTAGGGTCAGCTATTTTTGACGTGGTGATTATAATTTATGGAACTGAAATAAGCCGGTTAAAGAGTGAGCTGAATCAATGTGCGACACGGTACTGAATTTGTGTGCCAGAAGCGGGAGTGAAATAACACAGGCTAAAAGGACTGATCGAAGGTAAGGTACCCAATAAGTCTGTGGGTGACAAGAATATTAAAAATAAAACAAGACACCGGATACCTTCAATATCCGCACGCACCCGAGCAGTATTCCGCAGAAAAAGAAATTATTTTGCGTGTGGGGAGTGGGGAGGGGGGCATTGGATCATACTCAGGCTAAAGCCTATCAGCTTAGAGGTGTGTCATTATGCCATATTTTGTATTCATTCTTTAACAACAATGGTCATGCACACTGACACGCACCTCCTCGGTGGTTTGCCGCTCTGGTTGGAGAAGGGAGTTCCACCCTGCCTAATACCTCGTCCAGGTGTAGGCCTACGATTGAGTGTTTTTTTCCTTGGTGGAAAGGAATGTGGTCTTGCATACAGATGTCGCCAGGGATACCAAGGTCCCATTTTGCTTAAAGCCTCGTCTGGGTGGAGGTCTGCCACCTTGCAAAAGTTCAATTCCCAATTGAAAATTGACGTTGCCTCTCATGACCTGCTGCTATAAACGTGTTCTTAGAAAAAAGATTACATAAATAAACAAAAACTATGGTCATGCCCACTGGCATTGGCCGAGACCTCCAGCGGCCTCTTTCAGGTCAGCATAGGCGTCTATTCTGTCACTTCTTCTTTCAGCACAAACGCGGAGGTCGTTCTTTCAATCCAACATAGAAGTATAATCAAGATGGATAACCCCTTCTTTAAAACTAACACTTTTCTATCTCTAAAGCACAGATAATTTTCTCTCAACGTCATTTTCTTTCGGATTCTTTACTTAATGGTACCTATCACTACAAGTCAAGTCATTCTGGGGAACGTTTTCGCTGAAGGTCTAGCAGAGATAATTATGATAAAACAGAGTCGCCAAAAGTAAGATAATAAAAAATACCCGTTATGTAACGTAATCTTTACTCAAATTACCCCTTCTTTCAAAACCAAACTAATAGTCTTCAGGCCACACAGGTCCAGCTACCCCTTCTTTCAACACCTACAGTACGTAGAAATATATATTACGCCTCTAAGGAACTTATAGGATGTTTCCTTTTAGTACACACACACACACACACACACACACACACACACACACACACACACACACACACGCACACACACACACACATACATATATATATATATATATATATATATATATATATATACATACACACACACACACATGAAAAGATAGGACGAACATACCACATCCAATGGAGTTCAGTTTGGTAGGAATAGTTTGTTGTCATAGTCGATTAAGTCGCACCCAGTTGAGTCTAAATTGGTAGATATAATTGGCTGTTGTAAATGAGAGGAATTGTTTGTTGTTGTTATGGTCAATTAACTCGCATCCAGTTGAGTCCAAATTTGTAGGTATAATTGGTTTTTGTTATAGTCGATTTTAATCTGCTACGGAGCCAGGAGTGATCCCGTGAGCACTCTCTGCCCGTCGATGGCCTGGGATACTATTGTAACCGTAGGAGTATCACATGTTTCTCTTGTAAGACTCTGTATTTCTCCCTTCAGATGTTTGAAGGAGTTATAGTGACGATGATACGTTTTTTTTATGTCTTAAGCAATTGTTTTTTTAATAATCCTTGACTGGGAAATTTTCTTGTGATTTGTTGGATTCTTGTAAGAAAGATTTCCAAATTTTTATTTGCCTTTGCGACCAGCAGCAACTGAGACATGTATACACACGTATCCTGGAACTCTAGGCAAGTGTCCTGACAAATTTGGGTATGATACAATTTAAAAATTATAATAATCTCTTTTATCATAGTTTTTTTTTTTTTTTTATAATTTTGTTTTCTATTTTGATATTGATTTCCAAAAAACTTGCTTGTCAACTATCGGTGTTTGCTTTATTCAATACTAGTGCTTCTGGATATATTTCTTTTATCCTTTCATTCATTTCTTCATCATTATTTAAGGATATTAAATCATCAGTGAATCGACTATTTTTGTTAAGTTCTTCTCTTCTTAGTATTGAACTTTTGACATTCATTCCATCCATTTGAATTCATAACCATATGAGTATAGATTTGCCATAAATGGGGCTGGGTCTGTTCCCTTGGGTATTCCTATGCAATGTTTGAGAACCATATTTCAACACACACACACACACACACACACGTATCTATCTATCTATCTGTGTGTGTGTTATGTGTGTGTGTGTGTGTGTGTGTGTGTGTGTGTGTGTGTGTGTGTGTGTGTGTGTGTGTGTGTGTGTGTGTGTGTGTGTGTGTGTGTGTGTGTGTGTGTGTGTGTGTGTGAACATATTGCAATTGGAGGAATTGGGTATAATCTAAGGATAATTATTAGCCCCTTCACAACAAGGCCTCTGTCCGAATTTATTATCGTCTGGTGGAAGCAGGGACAGGAATGAAAGAATGTGTCACTAGATTGAAGGAAGAGCAGACCTGGCCCAAAATTAACCTTTCTCTCATCACCAACATGTAAATCTTTACCAACTACGGCCCAGCCAGACAAAGAGCAAAAATACGCAGCCTTCCAGGGATAACTTTGTCTTCGGTGTGCGGCGTGGCTTTGATGATGAAACTTTGCCTACAAAAACCACATGTGCTCATCCTTACCCTCTAACTCCTGTTGATCCACTAGGCTAATTTAGGTGGGATGGTCCCATAGTAGACGATTTTGTTAATGAAAAATATATAAGCAAAAGCTAATACCGGTCTCAGGTATATACATTTTTTTTTTAAGTGATTTATTCAGGATGACACAAAAAGATATAGTTTAAATGAAAGAAATTCTGGCGGTCGGTAACTAAGCTAATAAACAAACGGACAAACAAATATATATATATATATATATATATATATATATATATATATATATATATATATATATATATATATATATATATATATATATATATATATATATATATATATATAACAACTTACTAAAAATGCGGACAAGAAGCCTCGGACCAGGACTGAACTAAAGGTGACGACTAAGGACCGAACAAAGGACATGGTACGGATAGTTACATGAAATGTAATGGGTGAAAATGATGAAGTGAAAGAAAGGGAGATTGTCCAGGCGCTTGAGGGTGCGAAAGTGGATGTATGTGGATTAACTGAAAGTAAATGACTAGGTAAGAGTGTGAGAGAATTGAAGTATGGCTGGGGTATATGCATGGGAGTAGGTGAGAATGAGGGGGCTAAAGAAGGAGTGTGTATCGTTGTGAGTATCAGATGGAAGGAGCTTATAAGAGAGTATGGATCAGTTGGCTCAAGGATTATGTGGGTACGATTGAAAGATGGAATACAAATATAGGTGATTTGGTGCGTGTATGCTCCAACACTAGATTGTGCAAGCAGAGTGAGAGAAGAGTTCTGGAAAAATGTGGAAGTGTACATGGAAATGTTTGAAAGGAATGAAAGAGTATTTTTATTTGGAGATATGAGTGGAAAAGAAGTGAATGTGAAGGTGGATGTAGTAGTTGGTGAGTGGGGTGTGCTTGCTGAGATGGATGAGAATGGTAGGGCTTCAGTGGACATTTGTACTGAGAGGGGGGTTGGTAATACTGTAACTAATCCCCTCTTCAGGCAAAAAATGATCCATAGGTATATGTGGCGAGTGATGAGAGGGGTGGGTGGTGAACTGAATGAACGGAAGGCAATGATTGATTATGAATGTGTGGATGAAAGGATGGAAAGGTGTGTGATGGATGAAAGAGTATATAGAAGTTGGGGGAGTGGACTTTCTGACCATCACTTGATGGTGGTAGAATCAAAGTCCAAATGAAATGGATAAATTGACAGGAGGAAGTAGTTTATACAAGGATGGTGAAAAAGTTACAAGAGGTGGGAAAAAAAAGGCAGAATACAAAGAGGAAGTGGAGGAGAGATTGGGTAAATATCAATTGGAGCAGATGGAGGACGTGGAAGGTATGTGCAAGATATTCACAGAAGAAATCTGTTCAGCGTGTTAGGTGGTGTGTGGGGTGAAGAGAAGATGAAAGGGGGTGCAGGGAACAGCATGGTGGAATGAACAGGTGAAAGAGGCTGTGGCACAAAAGAAGAAAGCATATAGTGAGTGGATGAGAAACAGGGACGTGGAAGAAGTTGAGAGACGGAAGAGAGAGTTATACGTCGAAAGGAAGAGAGAGGTGAAAAAATTAGTAAGAGAGTAAGGAGAGAGTGGATGAGGAATTTGGAAGGAACATGAGTGTAAAGTGCAGGGAATGAAAGAAAATATTCTGGAAAGAGGTAAAGGGAGTCAGACAGGGTGCCAAAGAAGTTAGTTGGGTAGTGAAAGAAAAAAATGGTAGCTTACTAGTGGAGAAGGGAGAACAAGTGAGCAGATGGAAAGGACACTATTGTTGAACATAAAGAATGAAAGTAATGCAAGTATAAGTGGCTGGGGAAAGGCCGGGAGAAGGAGAGATGTGAGAAGTGAGCAAGAAATCAGGAGGATGGAAGTTGTGGAAGCAATGAAGAAAGTTAAAAAGTGGAAAGCCACAGGAATTGATGGAGTGTGTGGTGAAATGCTGAAGCATGGGGGTTAGATAGTAGTAGAATGGATGTGGAATATGTGCAGATTGGCCTGGGAGGAAGGTAGACTCCAGGAGGATTGGAAGTCAGGTATAATTATTTCATTGTACAAAAAGAAAAGGGGGAAAAATTGTGTGGTAATCATGGGGGCATTTGTCTTCATAGTGTAATAGAAAAAGTATATGGTAGGATACTTACTGACAGAGTTAGGGAAATAACAGAGGAATTAGATGGAGAAGAACAGGAAGGATTTAGGAAGGGAAGAGGTTGTGTAGATCAGATATTCATTCTTAGGTCTTTAGTGGAAAAGTTTCTAGAGAAGGGAAAGAAGTTGTATGCGGCCTTCATGGATTTGGAGAAAGCATATGACAGGGTGTATAGACAGGATTGTGAAAAGTATTAAGAATATATGGTATAGATGGGAAATTGCTGAAGGCCGTGAAGAGTATGTATGAGGGTGCTACGGCTGCAGTGCGTGTGGATAGTGAACTGAGTGAATTTTTCTATTTGAAGGTTGGATTGAAACAAGGATGTGTCATGTCTCCATGGTTGTTCAATCTGTATATGGATGGGGTTATAAGAGATGCAAGGTAAGGCAGTGGAGATATATATATATATATATATATATATATATATATATATATATATATATATATATAAACACACACACTCTCCGAACTTGTGTTCTGTGTAACCCGAAACGTTTGAGGAAATAAAGATACTATTTGTAGGCTCTAACTTGTGTCTCTCAAAGCCAACCTTTACACTCGCTACTGTGAGGTCTGAAACTTCAGTCAACACCACACTATTATGTTCAGCTGAAGGGAATTCGATCATGCAGAAGCTTCGACAAACAATTCTTATTTACGCCCGCGCGCAGCTAGAGCTAATATTATGTTTACTCGATGTGTGTGTGTGTGTGTGTCATTGTACTAGTCAAATTTATGTTTCGTGACTTTAATATCATACAAAAAATAATACTTAGAAAAACTTAGGGCTGTGAGCACCAATTTCGTGGAGATGGATACTGTTGCGTGTGGAGATGGAAATACAGCGTGACAACCTGTCATAGCAGGAAATACAAAGAGCTTGACGAAACGGTGAGCAGCACCAGGTGAGCAAGACCAAGTGCTGCGAGGAGCGACAAAAGTGTTTTCATAGTTTAAACTTTTGCACAAAATAAGATTGATTCCATCTTCAGATAAAAACTTGAATTTGTACTCTCTCTCTCTCTCCTCTCTCACATACACAGACACACACACACACACACACACACACACACACACACACACACACACACACACACACACACACACACACACACACACACACACACACACACACACACACACACACACACACACACACACACACACACACACACACACACACACACACACACAAAACCTTCCAGCAGCATAATTCCACTAAGTCTACCTTCATCATATTTGCATCTCGTTTACTTTCAACACATTTTCTCACGGCACCATTAATTCCAGAGTTAGTCCAGGCATAGAAGAAATATGCATCTGTCTGTGTCTATTGGTAGATTCTGTGGTCTATCGGATCGACATATTTTTTATTCTCTTCAAAAAGGAGCATATGTTTTCATCCCTGTTTATCTGTTTCTTTATCAGTTTGTTTGTCTCTTAGCAGGATTACTCAAAAAGTAAAAGAGAGATTTGAACTAAATTTGGTGGGTGGATAGCCCATGTCATAGGAAACAATCGATTAACTTTGGGGACCGATTCGGATCGTATTAAAGATTCTGGATGTGGAAGGCACTTTTTGCGAAACCTTAATCAATGATGAGTAAACCTAATCCATTATGAAGAGTGGTTTCGAAATCAGGTTGACCTTGTCGGAGAGATGCGCTCCATTCAGTGCCCCTCTAGTTTGTCTATATGTCTGCCTGCCCTTAATCTATATCCTTCCAATCAGTTGGTATAGTAAGTACGTCTAGCGCAAATTATCTGCACAGCATCATTCATTCCACTGATATTCAGTGCATCAGTAACCAAGCTGTCTAATTCCCTCTGTGTATAAATCTGTCAGTACCTGCATAGCCCATCTAATATCCATCTGTTATTCTCTCTCCATCAGTTCCATCGTCTGTGTTTATATGACCACCCATCCATTCACACCTGTATACTGTATATGTCCAGTCGTCCACCGAGAGGTACTTATCCGCCGAAAGTTCTATATTTTGCAATCTATATTCACGTCTGTCCAGTCATTCATCTGTCTGTTTAACAAACATGTCTATCTTTCATCTATCTATTCAAGCATTCATGTATAGCAAACAGTTCATCGCCACATACACACACACACACGCAGATACATACATACAGTACATACATACATATAGAGACAGAGAGACAGAGACAGAGAGTAAAATCGAACTTGAAATAGATATTGAGAGAGAGAGAGAGAGAGAGAGAGAGAGAGAGAGAGAGAGAGAGAGAGAGAGAGAGAGAGAGGAGAAGCAGTGTGTGTGTGTGTGTGTGTGTGTGTGTGTGTATTTACCTATTTGTATTTACCTATTTGTAGTATACAGGAATTGAGCAATGCTCGTGTTGTCCTGTCTCCATATCCACATTTATCAAGTCTACTTTTACACACATGAATGTTTTTCTCATGCACCACCTCTTTGTCTGAGTCGTTCTAAATATTTAAGAATATACCTAATTGTGATATAACGGAATGTACTATGCTCGTGGGTTTCCGTCGCTGTTTCTCAATAAGTCGAATTTAACTTTAAACTCGTTTAAGTTTTTAGACTGGACGATCTCTTTGTCCAGGCTATTCCATAAGTCTATACTTCTGTAAGGAAAGCTATATTTCTTGATATCCTTCAAGCAGCTTGACTTTTTCAATTTCATTCCATGTCCTCTTGTTGCTCTCTTATCCCATACAAACAGATCTTCTTTGTCAATTTTATCTACTCCCACCATGGTCCTGAACACCGCAATCATGTCTCCCCTCTTTCTCCTTTCCTCTAACGAAGGCAAATCCAGTTTTTCCAGCCTCTCTCTGTATGACAGGTCTGTCAGACTGGGGACCATCTTGGTTGCTGTTCTTTGTATTCTCTCAATCTTGTTTATATCTTTCTTTTTGTGTGGGGACCACACTACCGCTGCATATTCTAACCTGGGGCGGATCATGGCCACTATCAATCTTTTCATCATTTCCTCATCCATATAATGAAATGCTACTCTTATGTTAGTCAAGAGCTTATAAGTCTCTCCAACTATCTTGTTAATGTGCTTTTCTGATGACAAACTATCTTGGACCAGCACTCCCAAATCTTTTTCTTCTCTCCTTTTTGTGATTAATTCATTACCCAAAAAATAATTCAGTGATGGTCTCCTGGTACTTTTACCCATTTCCAATATTTTACATTTCTTTACATTAAATTTCATTTCCCACGTCCGGCTCCAATTGTGTATCCTATCCAAATCCTCCTGCAGTATTTTACAATCCTCCTCAACCTCTATCTTCCTCAAGATCTTTACATCATCAGCAAACAGACTCGCATAACTGTTCACTCCATCTACCATATCATTTACGTAAATCAGGAACATTACTGGCGCCAACACTGAGCCTTGAGGGACTCCACTTGTTACTTCCCTCCATCCAGACATCTTTTCCTTTATTACTGTCCTCATTTGTCTGTCTCTCAAAAAAGTCTCTCATCCATTCCAGAAGTTTCCCCTTTAGTCCTCCTATATATTCTAGTTTCCACATTAGTCTCTTATGAGGTACCTTGTCAAAGGCCTTCTCTAAGTCTAAGTACACACAATCCACCCAACCATCTCTCTCCTGTACCACATCAATCGCTCTTGAGTAAAAGCTCAACAAGTTTGAAACACATGACCTTCCACTTCTGAATCCAAACTGACATTCAGCCAAAATATTCATCTCTTCCAGATATTTTATCCATCTGTCTTTCAGGATTCTCTCACACAATTTTGCGACCATGCTGGTTAGAGACACTGGTCTATAATTCAGGGGTTCTTCCCTGTTTCCTCCCTTGTAAATTGGTACCACATTTGCCCTCTTCCATTCTTTTGGCACTTTCCCCTCTTCCAGTGAGCATACAATTAAGCTGTGAATTTTATCCGCCAGTTGTTCTCTGCATTCCTTCAGTACCCAATTAGAAATTCCATCAGGTCCTGGGGCTTTCCTTACATCTTGAGTTTCCAGTAATTTATACACTTCCTGCACCTCCACTTTTATATCTTTCATCACCGGAACATTTCTAATCACTCCCTCCCCTTCCACAAGCTCCTTTTCTTTAGTGAAAACTGACTGGAAACGTTTGTTCATTATTTCTGCTTGCATTGCCGCATCCTTAAAGACCTCTCCATCTACTTTCAGCTTGGTGATTCCTTCCTTTTGTTTCAGTTTGCCATTAACAAATCTATAAAACAGTTTGGGTTCATCCTTGCATTTGTCAATTATACCTTTTTCAAAATTCCTTTCTTCTTCCCTACGTATTCTTGTGTATTCGTTTCTTGTTCTTTTATATTCTTCCTTTGTTCTGTCGTTACCTCTCTTTCTCCAATTGTTCCACGCCTTATCTCTCTTTTTTTTGGCTATCATACACCTTCTATTAAACCACTCCTTTTTCCTGTTTTCTTTCCCTCTTACTCTTGGTACAAATTTTTCCACTCCCAAATTATAGAGGTCTAGAAAGATATCCCACTTCCTCTGTATCTCTCTTGTTTCTCTGAATTTTCTCCAATCCGCATTTTCAAAAAAGTTTCTCAATCCTGTAAAATTTGCTTTGCCAAAGTTGTATCTTCCCTGTCTATGAAGTTCGTCTCTTGGCTCAACGTTTCCTATTAACATCTGGAACTCAATGACCACATGATCACTTTTTCCCAAAGGACAGAGATATTCCAATGATTCTATTACATCGGGTTGTTTGGTGAACAGTAAATCTAACCTTGCTGGTGTGTCCTCACCTCGAAACCGTGTCTCTTCTTTGACCCACTGCGTCATCACATTATTCATTATTATATTTAATAACATAGTACCCCACGAATCCTCGCCGCCTCCCGAGTACCATTCCTCCCAGTTCACCTCTTTACAATTAAAGTCACCCACCAAAATTATATTATTGCTTTTCTCAATTATTTTTTGCAAGTAGCTAGCCATATCTGACAACATCTCATGGTATTCGTCATCCTTCCATGCTCTCGTCTTTGGGGGAACATACACTACCGCCATGTCTCTCTTAACATTCTCTCCAGTTTCTAATTTCATATATATTACTTCTGCCCTGCCTTATCCCATTTCCACAGTATCTACATTTATGTTGTTTTTCACTGCTATCATCACTCCTCCTCCCTTTTTTTCTTTTCTGTCTTTTCTCCACAGTTTGTATTTACCATCTCCTAAATGAACATCAATATCTTCTCTTAATTTGGTCTCTACAAAGCACATGACATCAGGTTCATGTTCTCTCAAGAAATCATTAATTTCGATCCTTGTCGATATGAAACCATCAACATTAGTATATATCACCTTCAAATTATTTTTGACATTATTAATACCCTCTTCTCTCCTACTCTCTGTCCGTACCACTTCCTCAACTTCTGATCTTTCACAACCATCCCCCCTAGTTTCCTTCACTTCTATTTCCTTAAATACCATTTCCTTACTTTCATATCCAATACTCTCCAAAAAAAAAGTATTACGTTCTTCCTCTGTCCTCTTATCATTTTTTTCCTTTACTTCTTCCTTTAATGATTTTAAGACTTCTCTTTCTTCTTCATTCAGATCTTTTCTTATTATAATATTTTCCATCCCCGCCTCTTTGCTTAATTTCCAGGTCACTTTAAGTATCTCATTTATTACACTTTCTGATGTAAACTTGACTCTCATTGGTCTTGTTTCCCCTTTCTTATAAGGCCCTATCCTCCTTACTTCCTCAATTTCTTTTACCCACTTGCCTCCTTCGGGGTCAATCTTGCCTAATATTCCTCTCACCATGTTCATGTCTCTCTCGAGTCTTGCGAACCTAACCTTTTCTTCCTCTTCCCTGTTTCCAAATACTACCACACATCTGTTCCTTTCTACAGTTTCTCTCACTATTTTCTCTTTTTTCTTCAGTATTTTCACTACATTTTCTTCCATTTCTTTCTTGTTCATTTCCCTTTCTTCCTGGATGATCTCTCTTAAGCTGACCACTTCTTTCTGTTCTTCTTCTACGTGTGCCCACTTTGCCTTGTGTTCTTCTAGTACATTACTCACCTTCTCCGTTTTATTAGTACTCTCTTCAAGTTTCCTCCTCAGTTCAACATTTTCCCTCTTCAAATTTTTAATCTCTTCATTGGCTGTTTCGTTGGACTGGATTAGACTCTGTATGGTGGTTTCCGTATTTCCTGACACATCCTTTATCACTAGATTCTCTACTTTTTTTTCGAGTTCACTAATCCTCATAATTAATGTTTTCACCAGGTCCATGACATTAGTATTAGCATCAAATCCTTGAAATTCCATTCCCTCATTGTTTACATTTTCGGCCATCTTTAACGTACCGGTAAAGTACCTAAACAGCTGTTGCCGAATAAGCCACAAACATTCATGTATACTATTGCCAACAAATCTTTACATTTTTGGTAGTCTACCAACTTTCATTATTTTAAATTTAAAGAAAGACCCTAGGAGACAGGACAGACAAAATTCCTGGAACTACTCAAGGTTAGGAGCGATGCCTGGGACGACCTCTCTCTCCGGCGGTTCGTGTGTGTGTGTGTGTGTGTGTGTGTGTGTGTGTGTGTGTCTGTCTGTCTGTCTGTGTTATAATTGAAAAATGTCATTATCAAGGTTTGTTTACTACTCCACCTTATCATACTTTAATTAATACTAAATGTGATATTGACGCTGAAATTACGGATTAGCATACAGGCATACACGATCTAGTTTGTGTAACTACGCGACTGAGCTAATTAGGAGCATCACTGTAGTGAAGGGATTAATGAGTGCTCTGACAAATCCTCTCGACATTGAAAAGTCTCTCTTGAGGTGAATTAAATTTTTTGGAGAAAATAACAAGATGGAGCACTGAGAAAGCAACCCCCCCCCCTTACACACCTTGCGGTTGGTCTACGAACAAACTTTAGACGTAATTCAGCCGGTTTGACAATTGACAGATTTTTCTCAAACTTGAAATACTTTATCCTTGCGTGATCACGAACCCCTCCACTGCGTTTGGTCCAAAATTGACAAAAAGTGTTTAGGTTGACCTTCCCCTGTGACTATTGACCATTGTCCCATTGTTCTAAAAAAAAAAAAAAAAATAGTATAATCGGTGGCTAATCCTAAATGGTTCAGCAAAGGTCAGTAAATTATGAATTCAATTACTTTCAGTTAAAAGCCCGATGGCTCGACAATGTATTGAGAACTTAAAATCGGGCCGATTTGTCACAAAACTGAAGCACTTCACCCTTTGATCACTCTTTACGATTCTCCCGTATCATATCATATCAAAACCGTAAAGTTCACCCATTCCAAACCTGTTGTCTATAAAATTTCGAGCAATATCTACTATACTTCCGACCCAGTGGACAATGAAACTCCTCTGTGAGGAAAAAAAAAAAAAGTGATTGCCTCTGCCATTTTAGAGCCACAGGGGTCGAGGAAACAAGAAGAAAAAGAAAAATGTAGAAATCTGGATTATTGTCGATTGTGTATTAGCATGTTAGCTTGTGTGGGAGTTACGAAGGACTACATTTGTCATGGGTTTTGGGCACTCCGGCGCCATCCCTACAGTGTGTCCCTACCGATACTCTGATGTGGTATTAGAAGTGTCCATAATGTTGGTGCTGTATATCCCTAGCCACGCATTCATGTTGCATAGTCTCTTGTGACTGTTGTGGTAGTGGAGTTTCTGACGTTATATGGGTGGTATTCGGATTATGCTATTCCCGGTGCTGCTGGTATATAAAAAGTGTTACAGGTGTACAGGTGGTGTTACTGGGATTCATGATATTATCGGTGTTGATGATGTCAGTGTTGTACAAATGATATTGCTACTGGTAAGGTATATAATTGATGTTACTCTAGGATTTGTTGGTGTAGAAATGAAGTTTATTGTTATTTATGGACTTGCTGGCGCTGAAGTAGTGTTCCTGGTGTACATGGTATTATTACCGGTGTTACTGCGTGCCTACCCGCTCCCCCAGGAAAATTGTTTGTGTTGCTGATACCTATTGTGGGTGTTTCTGGTGTAGATATATTGTTACTGGTGATATGGATGGTGTTAATGGTACACATCCTTGCTCCACTAGGGAAACTGTTTCTGTTGCTGATCTATATTGCCGGTGTTTCTGGTGTAGACGTGGTGTCACGGGTGTTGGTGGTATGCATATCTGCTCCACCAGGCAAACTGTGATGCCTATCCCTATTGCGGGTATTTCTGTTACTGCTGATGGTGGTGTTATTGTAGTACTAATGGTATACATGCCACCTCCACCAGACAAACTGTTTGTGTTACTGATCTGTGTTCATAGTTTCCTGCTTATGCTTTCAAATTTCCTGCTTTCTCGAGTGAGGCCGCATTCAGAAATCGCATGCATAAGTGCACATGCGTTCACGTTCACCCTCCCCCCCCACACACACACATTTTATGACTTCAGAAATTCCCATGCGCACATAATCTGCAAATTCACACCCCCACCTACTCTCTCTCTCTCTCTCTCTCTCTCTCTCTCTCTCTCTCTCTCTCTCAACTACGTGTGTGGCAGGGCTTGCATCCAATGGTCCCGTTGCAGAAATGCATACTGCCAGCAATTTCGTGAAACGAGACTTGCAGGCTTTTTTTTAGCAGGACGTTAGTTGGCCAGAAGTTCCCGTGAAACCACCTGGCAACTTGCCACAGCCAGGAGTGGGGGAGGGATGCAGTGGGGGATGAAATGGTTCTGGTTGCGATGATGGATTGGTTAAGGTGCTATGCGACAGTATACGAGTATAGTGGTGTGAAGGCTACTACACCCACGCTTAGGACAGCCATAGGGAAGTGTTGTTTTGGTCGGTGTATGTTTGTATTTGTCTGTTTTTGTATAAGCAAAATAACAGAAAAAATATTTTGATCCGATTTGAGACAAACTTAGTGTGTAACCGACGAATGAAACAATTAGATTTTAAGAATGTTTTGTCAAATGTAACGTTCACAGGGAAGGCATGAACAACAAGGTCATATGGCAGGGTCATCATGATTGTTTTGATCC
>NC_136960.1:32685248-32690248 GCF_032717465.1 Coenobita brevimanus | reverse complement strand
CCTTTTCCTGTCTTAATTTTTTCGTTCCACATTTCTATTGTTTTTATTACTTCTTCCTATCTTTAATTTTCCCTGTGACTTTTCTTCCGTTCTCCCCGGCTTCCTTCTGCATTTCAACGCCTATCCTTACTTCCTCCCCGTTCTAGTAATTCATTTTGCTCCTGTGTTTTCCCCTTCCTCTTTTCCTCACCATTCTCTCTTTCTTTCTTCCCTTATCCGCCTTCTTCGCATTTCTTTTCCTTCTCTTTTTCTGTATTTCTGCTCTCACCTTGCAATTTGTGGTTTGTAATCCTTTCCTTTCTATTTCCCTTTTCTTTACTCTTCCTGCATTTTCCTCTCCGTTTTGTCCTTCTCTTTTTCCCACCGCATTGATGCATCCTTCCTTCCCTCCCATGCGGTTATCCCTTCTCCCATTTTTCTCATTTCATTTTCTTTCCCTTCTTCCTCCTCCTTCTTCCTATCCCTTCCTCCATTCTCCTCCTGACTTTTACATTCCATTTGAAATACGATTTCCATCCATCCTTTCTTATCAAGCTTCCATGACACTCTTTCTTTGCTGCAGGATGGCCCATCTTACTCTTTCTTGTCGGCTGTCGTTGGAGAGTTGGAAGTGAGGGTGTTGGCAGCCTTCCTGCTTATCTTTTCATATTTTAGAGTCAGAAAATCGACAGCTACTTTACTTAAATCCTATTCTATAACAAACAGCCTCGAAGGAGCTAGGAAATCAGTTGTTGCTTGCTTTCCTTTGTATTTCTTTGTTTGTTTGTTTGTTCCTTTTCCTTCCATCTTTCTCCCCTCGTTTCCACTGCCTCACCTTCCTTCTCCTTTTCTCCTTCCTCCTTCCTTCTCTCTGTCCATCATCGTTTGATTTATTTTTTTATTCCGTCACCCTTACATAAAAAAACATGTCCCCCTATTTTGTACTCTTCCTTCGCTGCTTCGGTTCTTTCACTTTGCATTACCTTTGTTATCTTTTCCTTCTTTTCCTCTTCTCCTCTACTTCTCTTTTTTCTCTACTTCTCCTCCCCATCTTCCTCCATTCGCTCCTCTTAGCTCTTTTCGCCTACTGTAATTTTCCTCTCTCTCTCCCTCCCTTCTTTATCACCTTCCTTTTCGCTCTCTTTCACTCCGATCTCCATTAGTAATGAGGAGAATATTATTTAAGGGAAGGTGCCGCCCCCTTAAAAAAAAAAAAAAAAGTATCCTCCCCCCATCCCCATCCACCCTTTGTTTCCTCTCCTTTCCCTTTTCCTCCCCTTCCTCCCCTTTTTTTCGTTTTCATCTCTTCCCTCTCACACCTCCTCTCCCCCTTCCATCCTTCATTTTATTCCTCTCATCTTCCATTCTCCACCTACTCCTGTTGTGTCGTCCCCCAACATCAAGATAGTGAGGTGAGGGGAATGTCAGGTGAGGGAATGCCAGGTGAGGTAATGCCAGTTGAAGGGAATGTCAGGTGAGGGGAATGCCAACTGAAGTAATGCCAGGTGAGGGGGATGTCAGGTGAGGGGAATGCAAGGTGAGGGGAATACCAGGTAAGGGAAATTCTAGGTGAGGGGAAGGCCAAGTAACTGCAATGCCAGGTGAGGGGAATGTCAAGTGAGGACAATGCCAGGTAAGGGAATACCAAGTCGGGGGAATACTAGGTAAGGGAAATGCCAGGTGAAAGGAAATCCAGATGAGAGTAATGTTAGATAAGAAGAATACCAGGTGAGGGTAATATCAGGTGAGGGGAAGACTAGGTGATGGTAATGTCAGGTAAGAATAATACCAGGTAAGGGGAAACAAGGTGAGGATAATGTCTGGTGAGGGGGAATGCCAGGCAATGGTAAGGCAAGGTTAGGGCATACCAGATGAGGGTAATGCCAGACAAGAGAAATGTCAGGTGAGGGGATTATCAGGTGAAGGATATGTCAGGTAAAGGCAATCCCAGCTGAGGGGACTGGGAGGTGAAGGGAATACAAGTAATGGCAGTGCAAAGCGAGTGAATATCAGATGACGAGAATTCCAGGCGTGGGCAATGCCAGGAGAGGGGAAGTTAACAAAACAGAGCACTTGACCCAGCTGTTGCTCCCAGAGGGGCCCTTGCGAGGGAGGAAAAATGGAACTCTTCCCCTCCCGTCCCCTCTCATTCCAAATCCACCCCACCTTCATTTTTTTCCTATTGGTTCAATATTTTCCAAGACAAAACCTTAGATCACATTTATTTAGATATTTTGTTTTCATATCTAATTTATGAAACTCCTACGTTGCTATTGTTTTTGGCGCATTTTGTTTTATAAAATCCCCGGGCTTTTCTGTTTTCAACTGTCTGCCGAAATGAAAAAGGTATAAAAAACATATAATTACTTTTAATGTCTTCACAACGATGACGTATTCCAATTCTGTCAGTCCGACGACACACTTTTTATTTTATTCGGGTAATATTCAGGCACAAACTTGAAAAAGCCCTAAGAAAAAAAATATGAAACTACTGCTAATACTAATGATCATAAAATGCCGTAATAAACAATAAAGATAAATATATCTACGATAAAAAAATAACATACTCAAACCCGGTAAACCAAACAGCAATCTCTCTCTCTCTCTCTCCTGGGCTGAGGACAGCTGTGACTCCCACGTGGCGTTTAAATTTTCAGCCTCATAAATGCACTTTCTCTGGCTGACGCCAGACTATTTTTTTTCGTCACAAGGAAACTCCTCGAGGCTGAGAGCGTTAATATACTCTTAGACAATATCAGTTTCCCCAGTTCAAAGTAATTTGGACAAAAAAGATAACTCTTCAGTCGGAATTTTCGGCCTCATTATATCAGTCCCATAGACATGTAAGTGACGTTCACGTGTAAAGAAACGAATAACGTTGATATTGGTACCCAAAAACTAGTTTCAGCTGGTTTTAGTGCTTACACTAGTATAATGCAGCATATATTTAGTTCATTACATGTTCATACAATACATTCTAGAAGAAATATACTTGGAAGGAATAGTATAAAAAAGTAAAGCCCCCTCTTACGATGGAGATGGCCCCTCCAAATTTCAAGTCCTGGCTACGGGATTGGGTGTAATTGCTTTTTTTTTTTTTTTTTTTCCAATGGAACAACTCTCTTTCTCTTAAAACTAAATGTTTTTTCTGTTTTCCTTTTTTTTTGTGTGTGTGTGTGTGTCCGACTCTGGACATAGGCTTCATAGACCATTAGCATGGCCCAGTAGTCCTCCAACGCCCACACACCTCCACATGACACAACTTTGGCACTAACATATTGAATACATGATAGGGCTGTCTCATACGGGATTGGTGTATTGGAAATAAAGGTGGTATTTCTATGACATGTCGGCTGGTCGTCAGCTAGATCAGTAAAGTTTGGTTTAATAATATTCAGACCCTTAAACTTTTCCCTGCCCCAGCGGGAATTCCAACCTGGGTCCATTGGAACTGCAGGCCGACTCTCTTTAAATTCGGCCACCGCCTCCCCCACATGTTTGGTAGTGTTGCGGTGATTTTCAAAGCCACTTAATTTAGCATTTATGGCACACTTGCAATGTTTGCAATAGCTCTCAATGTCAACTTCTTCTAGTCAACTGAACTACTTATTTGATACGGGATCATCGAGCCATGCAGCTCGATAACGTTGGCTCTACTTCTTGCTCACTAGTCTCAATAAGACACGTGAAGGACACTGGGCCGTCAGTTTCTAACGAAATACTAGCTGTAGTCTGTGAGTGAGTGAAGAGTGAAGGCTGTGTTACTCTATCAAGAATTTTAACAGGAACAGGATAAGACGATCACGGTGATTGGTATATTACGATTACGTCCAAGAAACGATCGATCACTGTGGGTGATGTGTGCACATTTTCTTAAAATTACTTTTTTTTTTTCTTTAGCTGATGTTTTTATATTCTTTTTTCATGTATTAGATTGGTCAAAAACCAGAAAATATGTCGCCAAACAATAAAGTAGCTAGAGTACAACGAAGACGTTAAATGGCAGAAAGAGTAGTTAAGCGAGTCTTTTAGAAGTTGCCAAATCTAGCGACAAAATCTGTTAGGACTAGTCATCGTGGTTTAAAAGGAGGGTTGAGCCGGCACGTCGCAATGATGGCACAGGCCGTTATTGTGAGGGGAACAATATTCCTCTGATCTCTTAACAGTGCACCTGCCTGGTACTGATGCACCCGACTGGTGTAGTTGCACGGATCTCTGGGATGCACAAGGTAGTCTTCCTTCAGAGAAGACACACACACACACACACACACACACACACACACACTATATATATATATATATATATATATATATATATATATATATATATATATATATATATATATTTAAGTGTGTGTGGCACTTGCAGGGGGATAACTTTGACACCTGTAGTTGCAAAACTCTTTTCCAAAATCTTGTTGAACAGAATAGAGCCAGTAATTGATAAAATTTTAAGAGAAGAACAAGCGGGATTTAGAAAGGGTCGAGGTTGTAATGATCAGATTTTTATTGCAAGGCATCTAATGCAACAAGCTAATGAGATGAAAATGCCACTTAGTATGTGTTTTGTGGATTTTGAAAAGGCGTTTGATAGTGTTTCACGTGGAGCTATGTTGAAAATTATGAGATTCTATGGTATACCAGAAACGTTTGTAAATATTATTAAAAGCTTGCATGAAGGTACTTTTTGTAAGGTAATGGTGGGTGGTTCTTTGAGTGATCCATTTGAAGTTAGGTCAGGAGTGATTCAAGGAGGAGTTCTTTCGCCATTGTTGTTTGGTTTGGTTATGGATTATGTTATAAAAAAGGTTGTAAGGAGAACAGGTGCAGGAATTAACTGGAAAGAAAATAAGAAGCTGATGGATTTGGACTATGATGATGATATTGTACTGATTTGTGGAAGTATTTACGAGATGCAGAGGGTGCTTGATTGTCTGGTGGAGGAAGGAGAAAAAGTGGGATTGGTAATAAATTGTGGAAAGACTGAAATTATTAATATGAACGTGGAGAACCAAATCGAT
>NC_136960.1:32560248-32680248 GCF_032717465.1 Coenobita brevimanus | reverse complement strand
GGAGATCCTGCCCTTGAAGTGGTAGGCCGAGGTGTGGGGGAGCGCTGGAGGAAAATATGTCGGCAAGCAGGTGGCGAGAGTGTGGGGGAAACGGCTCTGCGACGTTTTTTTCCACAGATGACCGCCAGGTCTGCAGTCACTTTCCCGATGTCCTGGGTCATTTTGCTCCTCCTCATCGCCGAAATCATCACTCTCGTAGACTGTCCATTCCTCCTGGAGAAGTCGGAGAGCCCTCTCTGGCATCGGAGAGTGAGTAGGGGTTGGAGGGCGGTAGAGATCACTCTCCATGTGATAGTTTTTTTTCTCCTCAGAGGACGTACTCTTGCTGAGTGTACGAGAGGAGACAGTATCATCAAGGGCAGGTCCTATGGCACTATCACTAAGGCCTTTACCTGGCACTAAGGGCTGAACTTTTGTGGGGATTGATGAGGCAATCGGCCCTTTATGTGGTGGGACGGAATCGGACAATGTCAAGGAAGATGACATGGCTCCTCTCACTACCACTGCCGAGTACAAACTGAACCACACAACCGCGGGGTACCTGGGGGTCCTAACTACCCCGTAGATATCACAGAAAATAGTCCCGCACTCAAACAGTGGCGGGAAGGTGAGTGCGGTATATCAAGTCAACCAGCGGCCGTCCGTCCGCCCCTGTATCCTGTCATGCATACACGTCAGCTGGCGGATAGGGGTTAAGGCGGGGAACCCAACATCCTCTCACTCAGTGTAATGTCAAACTGAGTAATAAGTACTATAGGTTCCAGTAACACAACAATACATTAACTCTGCTACTTTGGATGGTAACTGTATAAGCAACAAATGGACGCCGGGGGTCTAATGGATTATGTTGCTCCAGCTGGAAGTGGCAGTTAATGGACTAAGTCCGATGAATGTTGGGGAAAATTTCCCATAGACCGCACTTTGGGATTCACGACTGGTCCCCACCACCTTAATTATCTCTGCCAAGTTGCCAAACCTGGAATCCAGTGCTCGTGATGGAAAAGGAGCAGTAATTGCTAATATTTAATGGATAAAATATAACGAGGAGTAAATAAGGATGAAGTTAGGGTAGGAATGAAAATAAGAGAGATTATGGAGAGAGAGAGAGAGAGAGAGAGAGAGAGAAAGAGAGAGAGAGAGAGAGAATACAATTAACGCCAGCATGCCGCAGGGATCAGTTCTGGTGCCAACCCTGTTCCTGGCTCATATTAATGATCTCTTATCTGTCACCCACAATCTCATCCATTCATATGCACATGACTCAACATTTCACAGTTCATTCACACTCAGACACCCATTTACAAAGTCTGATATCTCCAATTCTCAACTCAGGACAGCCATATCCATAAATCAAGACTTATCTACGATCAGTGAGTGGGGACAAAACAACTTTGTCTCATTTAATGCTAGTAAAACTAAATATATACAATTTACTAACAGACAAGTATTGCCAGATTTGTATATTACCTTCAGTGCTACAAATATTCCCATCTCCAAAAGTATTGAAATTCTTGGTGTCTCACTTAACAATGCCCTCAGCTGGACCTCTCATGTCGTATCACTTGCTAAAACCGCCTCTAAGAAACTTGGATTATTTGACAGACTCTGTAACTTCTTCACTGATGAGCAGTTAGCTATAATTTATGTCATGTGCACTCTCAGCCTGAATACTGCTCACCCTTGTGGAATGGATGTTGATAGGTTGCACTAAAACAACTAGGCAAAATTCAGAACAGAGCCGTTGCAATAATTATTAACCATGCAATTACTAATAAACTACCTCCCCTACAAGTAAGAAGGAATGATGCCTCCCTTGCATTATTTTACAGATATTTTTTATAGCAAATGCTCAGATGAAGTTGCGTCCATTGTGCCACCTCTCCATGCCTTCCCTCGTACTACAAGGGCATCTGGTAGCGCTTATGACTGGAATGTCACTCAGCCATATTGCAGAACTTCAGCATATCAGAATTCTTTCATTCCCCGACCTGGATCTCTCTGGAACTAGCTTCCCCAGAGTTGTTTCCCTCAAATCTTCAACCTACAGCTGATCAAATCTAACTGTTACAGGTATTTTATGAACAGAAGACACCAGTAATCTGGTGTATGGATTATTTTTTATTATTCATTTGTTTTTTCTGCCTCTGTTCTGTTATTTAAAAAAAAAAAAAACAGTAAGAACAGATAACAGTAGGCCTTTTGGCCCATGATGACGTTATTTGTTGAAAAAAAAAAAAATGCTTATGCTACTCAGACCTATCAAACGTGTAAGAGAAAAAGAAAAGAGGAAGGCTTTCTCCCACCCATCAAAGCATGCAGGAAAACCGCCTGAGGAAAAAAATAAATAAAAACATCATGCATGTTAAAAAGAAAAGGCATGAAATTTTACAGAAGTGGTTGAGGACGAACGACTATGCACTACTGTACATAACGTTTGTTCTTGTAGAAGAAATGCAAACAATCGCCTAATGTTCTCCTTACTAAACAAACGTCTCACAATCGTCAGCATACACTTCAGACTGGAAATAAACTACTCTTAGTCAGTACTAGCCTATAGTCTAAAAAAAAAAAAAAAATGTAGTCGAATTCTAAACATATAAATAGTTTTCGTGCTAAGTACTGTTGCTGGTAGTCTATTTCATTATTCCGCTATGCGAATATTAAAATTGTTTTTCAATATATTCATGTTGCATCTCTAGCTTTAGAGTTTCGTTCCATTATTTGTGAGTACAGTATCTCTCTGCATTTCGAACAAAATATCTTCTCTAACATCGTCAGATTTGTTAAGAATTTTTAACCTCTACACCACGGGAATGTTTTTGCACTCCTTGCGCGTCCCGCGAGGATATTCGTGCTCCAACTGACTTTTTAACCCTAGATAGGTAATGTGAGGTCTCAGAGACCCCAGTCCCCGAAATTTAATTTTAAAAAATATGAGCATAAGGTCTACAGATCTGTCCGTCTCATTACCTTCCTGCCTAGTGATGCTCTTCATGGGGATGATGGGGTCATAGCTGTACCTGGCCCTGATTTTGCTCTATAGAGCCACTGGGGTCTGTTAGACCCCAGATTACCTATAATGTAACCTCAGTTGAGCCCTCTTGTGATTTTTTTATTTCAATTTGCTCTCTTTCTCCTTTTGTATACAGAAGGTCCCAACATCGGTCTACTGCAGGCCACCCAAGGAATCATGATATTACTTTTCAATTTTGCAAGATTTAATTTAAAAATTTTTGTACCTAAAATCTAACCATTTTTGTATAAACTTTAAAAAAATATATATTTTTTCGATTAAACTTGATTGTTTCTGGCCCTATTTACAGATAAGGGGTTGAATTATTTGTGTATTGAAGCATTTTGAAATATCTCAAACGGAAGTTTTTTTTATTTTATTTCTTTTCCGTGGGGTCTGTCAGACCCCACGTTACCTAATATAGTAACAAAATCAAGATTACCTTACTAGGGTTAAAAATATTTGCCAAAAATCAGTTATTAGTCATAGAATATTAAAATTATATATGCTATGGCACATACCTTCAGCTTTCCCCTGGTATGTTGTTGAGCCTTTGTTGTCTACCGGAGGACTTGTGGAGACTTCTGAAGTTGGGTAACGAAATCTCCACTTTACACCTCCCAATACCCCGTAATATAGTTACCACTGCCTAATATTATAACTACAAACATTATTCAATGAATTTCAAGTAGTTTGGAATCCATATTCCAAAAAAAAACACGGTGAAAGCAATGTAAATTACGAGTGCATACGAGTTTTCCTCCCGTGCTGGTTCCCCGATGGTATTCTGAGGCGGAGCTGTCATTTATTTTTTATAAACACACTCATACTTTATATTCCTAGTACTTTGTTACACTTATTTATGTGTACAGTATTTATCTATGTTTCTTTCAGTACTAGTAGTTTATTTTCACTCCAGGCATTCACTTTCTCGTCCTGTATACTAGCGAATCTGTCACTTTCACTTTCATTTTCCCAGTATTCATACATGCTAGAGTGAAACTTTCACTTTCATTACTCCTAGTATATATACTCGTATTCTTATATTACTACTCATTTACATTTCTATTTACATTCTCTATTTTAATTACATTATTTACATTTCTATTTTATTTACACTATGTTGTGCACTGTCACTTGCAGTAACTTATAAAACTATTTTCCACTGTTCAGTTATATTTACATTCATTGCTTTCACTTGCTGTTTACACATTATTTACGTTTCCACTTGCACTGTTTTAGAGTCACCAGAAAGATCGTAGTCATTGTCCATCATTATCATTGATAAATTAGCCAGTTCACGTTCCACAGCAGTCACTTAGTCCTTTACCCCTTTCCACACGAGGTTTAGGAGGGGTAGAGGTCACAGGGCCCTTTGCATGGGGCTAAAAAGCGGCGGAAATGGACAGGCGCGAATCCGACTTGGTTTCACCTTGAAAGATGACAGTAAACTGAATGCTGTGGCCTAGGGGCAGTGAAGGGCTGCCAATGTCAGCGTGGTGACAGCTGCTAATATATACACTATGAAATGATTGGCAGGAAATCTATCTATCTATCTATTGCCAGACGCCTCAATTCCGTTTGGGGTGGCCACAAACAAATCGCCTCCAAGTCGCCCTGTCCCCCGCCATTTCATTGCCCTGCTCCCAACTCACACCTCCCTCTCTCATAAATCTAGACAATACATAATAAATTAGGTAGTTCCAGGTGAATGTAAAAATCACTTAGGCTTCTCCCTTCCTTTCTTTTATATATTTTTATTATGAGAACAGGTCATATGGCATATTTCAAGGGGAAATAAACAGCGAAAATTAGCGAACGAGTGCACGTGAGGTGTTGCCAGGTGTTAATTAACCCATTCCAGATGTATGGCAGTATCAATTACCTATTCTTTTATATATTATTTTGTATAAGAAAAGGACAAAGGGCACATTTCAATGGATAAAATGAATGGAAAAATCCGTCCAGCATTTGTGTAGCACAGTGCAGCTACTCAGGCGGGAGGAGAGGGTAATGGAGGGGAGGTAAGGAGGGGGCGAGTCAAGGACAGGAGAAAAATGGCTAAATTGTCAACAGTGGATGGGAGTACAGGTGACATTAGCAGACCTGAGTATAGCTGGACACTGGTGGTACTGATAGATGATACAAGCCACCACTTGAAAGCCCAGGCGTATTCAAAGTAACACAGAATCACAAAAGTAATGCCCTGCGGTATGATCCCTTGCTCCCGAGCATCGCAAAAGTGACGCCTCGCGGTTAACAGGTTAATAGCTGTAATAGATATCCTCTGAATCGTCAAGTTTTTTTTTTTTTAATGAAATGTATTCTGTTTCTTTAGTCACTCATTGTAGGGTAAATTTTGCAGTGATAGAAGTATTTATCTTCTGCCTTTAGCAAGGAGAAACGATATTTTTTGTCACTGTGTGTGTGTGTATGTGTGTGTGTGTGTGTGTGTGTGTGTGTGTGTGTGTGTGTGTGTGTGTGTGTGTGGGTGTGTGTGTGTGTGGGTGTGTGGGTGTGTGTGTGTGTGTGTGTGTGTGTGTGTGTGTGGATATGTGTGTGTGTGGGTGAGTGGGTGGGTGTGGGTGTGGGTGTGTGTGTTTGTATCTGTTCCCAAAATATGTTGAAAAGTTGTAGACGAATTTTTGCCAAACCATCAGGAATTAGCAACCATTTGGATGTGTAGAAGTCAATTGCTTTTGGTGAGTATTTGATCAAGGACGACCGAAAGCCAGCCGCCATATACTTACTTGTCCTAACTCCGGAGGGGCTTGGGGATGGGTATTGTTTTCACTCTGTTTGTCTGTTTGTCTGTCCGTCTCTCTGTCTGTCTGTTAGCAACTTAACGCAAAAATGACAGGTGCGATTTTGACTAAAATTACAGGGATGATGGGCTATGATCTTCTGACCGACTGATTAAATATTAGGTCAAACTGGGCCAAGGCTCAAGATGTAGGCCAAAAAATGTAAAAAAAAGATACCGTTTTCTCGCCATAACTCTTTTCAAATTCTTCATATAGACATGAAACCAAAACCTAAAGATGCATCTTTCAAATATCCATCCTGTAACATGCCTCATTACATAAGGGGGGTCACCCCTCAGTTAGCGGTAAGGGGGTCAATGTCTGGTGGGTTGGGGCTAAATTATCAAATGGGCATAAAATCGTCAATTTTCACCCGATTTACTCCATATTTGATATGTGACATATTTCACTAGATATCCTGTTGTGTTTATACGTCAACACCAAAATGACCGCAGGGACGGGTTTGCTGTGTCTTGGCACCGCTTCTTGTCTTAAATATGGATTTGCTTCTTGTGAAAAGTGGTAACCGAATCCGTAGAATTTAGCTAATTTTCTTCACGTTTAGTTTGTAGGTAGTTTGTACCATAGCCAACTACATATATTAGCGGACGATTAGCATTCAGCCCCCGAATGCTTTGGTTTCATCATGGTTTTGAGCTGCAGTCTCTCGAGTCCGTCCTCGTCCATAAGATTCGGGGACCACGAGTGCATACAGTATTCAAGATGTGGTGTAACTAATGTTTTATAAAGCTCTGAGATTAAATCGGGCGTTTTATGATCAAATTTCCTTGTGCTAAAGCTGGGCATTGTGTTTGCCATGTTAGTTGCTGCTATGCACTGCATGGGGCTTTTGAGGCCGTTACTGATGATATCTCCTATGTCCTTCTCGGCCTTTACTTCCATCAGTGGGGTATTGAAAGTGAGAATATTTAAGTTTAATACTTTTGTTGCCATATTTCGTCTGCCATTATTCACACAAATTTATTAACTTACTAAGGTCATTTGTATTGATTCACAGTCTGCTTTCGAAATTACTTTGCCTCCAGTCTTTGTGTCATCAAGAAATTTTGCTACCTTTAGAATCGGGTCTACTCTCTGCAGTACTTTTATCCACAGTGAAAAGAACTGGTCCTAGAACTGTCCTTTGGGGAACTCCGCTTGTTACTTCTACTCAGTCTGATGATATACCATAATTTATCACTACAGACTTTTTGCGATTTATTAACCAATCAACAGTCCATGGACATACGATTAATATGTTAGACGCCGTGGGTTCTAAGTTGTGTAGTACCGGTAGTCTTAGATGGGCGCCCTAAATAAGTGCTTTCTGGAAATCTAGACAGATTACATCGGACATTAGTTTTGTGTCCTAGTTATCGTACATGTTAAAGAAAAAAAAAAAAAAAAGGCTTGTAAGGCATGATCTATTGTTACGAAACCAATGCTGATCATCTGTAATAATACTATGCTAATTAAGGACCATGATGATTTTATCTTTGCCTTTTTTTTTTTTCTAAAATTTCAAATAGTAATGATGTTAGATATATTGGACGTTAATTTGTGGTGTGTTTTTATTGCCCATTATAAAAAATGCTGATATACTGGCAACCTTCCTTTGACAGGGTACTCTACATGCAATTAATGATTTATTTAACATTATAGTTGTAGATTTGTAAAGTTTGGAACTGAAGGGTTTTTATGCTGGTCTTACAGTTGATATTAAGTATGTTATGACTGCCATCACTAAAAATTTTACCAGCATCATACAAATTTATTGTCACTGTCTGTTATTAGGGCAAAGCCTAGTATATTATTACCATGCACTGGGTGTATTCATTGCATGAATTTAAAATGCACCGTCTACCAGTTCTAACAACCAGTTCCTCTCCTTGTTTGCACATGAATGTTCCAGTCAGTATTCCAATTGTTGAAGTTCCTCTGAATCTTGCCAGCTTTAATTTCTTTTACGTTTTTTTTTTTTCCTCCATACAATAATTTGTCATTTTTCCCTTTCTGACTTGGGCAGTCTGTAAACTAAACCGAAAAGAATGAGTTTATTACTCTGTGAAAAGTTTGACATACAAGTAATCATACCGTATATTTCACCATCCAATTTACTAATCTGTATGACATTTATATGCTTTTAGTATATACTTGAACACTCTTGCCAGTTTTTTGCATTCGCCAGTATTCAAATATTTTGTACTTCTGTAGCGATACTTCCCCCTTTTTAGGGGAAGCAGCCTAAGTATATAGATAGATAGATTTCTCCAAAAGGTGCTTATCACGAGGGTTATTGTGTAATCCTAATTATGTTTGAATTTTCGACAGATTTATAAGTAAGTAATTCCTCTCGCTTCAAAATAATATAGGCTATCTTGCGTTCATACGCATAATATTCATAGTATGGCTGAATCTAGTAGGGTTGTGAGACACACTAAAATTAACCCTATTTAATCGTTTAAATCCTCGGCCGATGTGGTAATAGTCCTACGAGCTGCTGACCTAGCACTCTCTTCCTCCTCACTAATCCCCTGATTCCCTGAATGGATCTGAGGAGAGATCAAATCCACCTGATTATCCTGGTGAAATGATCTCATCTCACGTATGCTACCCCCATCGGCTTCAGGGATTGGATTGTCAAGAGCTATGCTATCAACTCTCTCTTTTCTACCCCTCTACCTCTACCTAAAGCATGTGTAACACTGTCATGTAGAATCCCCTCCCCAAACCTAGCTTTTCCTACTCTGTTAAGGTGAAGGCCGCCTCTACCGTACAGCTCCCGTCATGAATAAAAGTGCCCCAAACAACATCAAACATCACACCCTCCTTTCTACACAGACCTTCTAGCCTGCTTTTGACTCCTGTCGTTCTACTCCATTACAGAACCAACATCAAATCTGAACAACAGACCGCTAATAACTTTCTACAACGTTCCTTGAACTTACGAATAAGGTCTCTGTACTTCCTAAGTATCTTCTCTGACCTGCCTGAAGCTACGTTGTTAGTCCCTACCACAATAACAAAGATAGAGATCTCTGAGGTGTTGGTGTCTAAGTCATCAACTATCAGTAACATTCTGTATCCTGCACCCATGAAAGCAAAAACACTTCCTCCTACAGCCCATTCCACAAAACCCTTTTTCCTGATGCCTAATCAACGAATCCCTGACAAGAATAAGGCTATGCTCCTCTGTCTTCATCTTCAAGTACCTGAAACTTATTCCTGCTAGCCATAGTCCTATCACAGTTCTTTACATCAGCCTTGCCCCCTTCCTTGAGTGGCTGGAAGCCATCACTTTTATCTAGCCTGGTCTCAGCCTTAAATGGCCTTGTTTCTATGGTATCTGCCTTCCCTAACACTTTTGCTTCCACTTCTTCCACATGCACTGGCTTCTCATTCACCATTGAAGCCTCATTATCCTAACCTTTCAACCTGGCACTTATCATGTCAATTGCCTCGCTGTTATTCATTTCAAAACTAAACTTACATGGTAATTCATATAACAAACAACACGTATACTTACCGTCTTCTTTCACCATGAATTCTCATATAAACTCCTTTGAATACACGCAAAAAGAGAATCGCTGGACAAGCGCCACTTTAACGAGGGCTTGGGAGTGCTCGCCACGTCTTCAAGTGGGCAGCCCGAGCACGTCTTCTTTAGTTTATTATTGTTAGCAGCCCGAGCACGTCTTCTTTAGTTTATTATTGTTAGCAGCTGATAGTTCAGCAGCCCGAGCACGTCTTCTTTAGTTTATTATTGTTAGCAGCTGATAGTTTTACCTTGCTCGAAAAAGACTTACTGACTGCAAGAACTTTAAAAACTCTGTTAAAACTCACATTTATTTCAGAATATTTTATGCATGTCGTCTTATAGTTCGTAGCAATGTAGACTGCAGGGAATGTTATGGCTCAGATGTCGTAGAGATTGTTGTTTGGTGACGCTAAGCAGAGCAAAGGGAAGTGATGTGTATTGAAATGAGCGTTGACGATTGAGCCTTGATGCTGAATTGACAGTATAAGGTGAAGTTGAGTTGAAGCTAAGATGTGCTAGAGAACAGTGTTTGGTGATTTACATAAGGTGAGATGAAGTGATGTTCAAGTTAATGTATGGTCATGTACAGTAGAGACTGGTCTATGGCGATCTGAGTACTGTGAGGTGATGTGGATGTTGAAACATCATGGAGAAATGGTACAGTGTGATGAATTTAGTGTTTGTTGACAGGGTGACGAGATTACTGAAATTTGCGAGGACGATGATATTAGACGATGTCTGTAGTGTGTGCTGCGTGATGAGTAAAAAATCATATGAGGTAAACGTTGGTATGTAAAGATGTAATATCAGGTGGTGAAACGTAAACAATTTATTGCGTTATGTTGATATGTGCAGTAAAATGTGTGTGTGTGTGTGTGCGTGTGTGTGTGTGTGTGTGTGTGTGTGGAGAGAGAGAGAGAGAGAGAGAGAGAGAGAGAGAGAGAGAGAGAGAGAAGGGCAGTGGTGGGATAAGAAGGAAGGGAAGAACACAGGAATGAGTAGAGAGGGAGAGCGGAGGGAAAAAAGAAGAGGACGCAAACAGAACTCAATAGAGGAAATAACAAGCGAGAAGTGGAGAGAAGAAAGAGTAAAAAAAGAAAATGAATAGACTTTAAGGAAGCGACTCAAAATGTAAGGGAAAGGATATGAGGCATTGTTTATGAATGCTTGAAAGAAGCGATAGGTACAGTATACGGACGGATGATGGGACGTGTACATTTATATATATATATATATATATATATATATATATATATATATATATATATATATATATATATATATATATATATATATATATATTGTTACGGAACAGCGAAAGATAACGTACACTTTAAGTGAGAATACTGAAAATCACTACTGTTCCGTAAAGTTCCAGGTTCAAAACAAAAGAGTTAGGTAAAATTATAAGTTAAAGTTTAATGCTCAAACTAACAACAAAACATTCAAGACTCATAAGGATAATGTAATGGCAAAAAACAGGTTAAATATATGGTTAACTGCAATAGCCTCTATTAACACGAAATTAGCAAGAGTAAATTTACCTAAGTCAGCCCTGATAAAATGAAAATACACTTGGTAATGCTCAGTTAATGCAAGATAAATTATTACAGATACAAACTATTATGAACAATGGCTAACAATAAGAACCTTACATGAATTACAAAAACCTCACTAGGCCTACAAATTAACAACTTATGCTATACAGTACAAGAACAAAATGCAATAACACTTATACTCAAATTACACAGCTGCTAGATGGTTGGAGACTTCCTGAGCACTCACAAAAATGACTGTATAGGGGAGGACAAGATGTGAACAAAATGAGGAGTAGATCTAAGTGGCCATTAATGTAGAGACTGAGCTCATTATATAGGGGCCGGCAGAGCCTGATACAACTTGTAAGAAGGACGCACAAATGAAGCCATGGGGACAAAGAGTTGACAATCCCGCTCTGAACAACAGAAAGAACGACTTACTCTACTACAACGGTAGAAGGGGGGACTAAGGTAGAACACGCTCGTGATCAAACATGCAGCATACTGTACGTTAGAATTACACAAAGGATGATGAAATCATAGGCTATGTAACACCTCCCCACAAAGAAAAAAGAAATTTACAAAGGAAATTTCTTATTACTCTAAAACAGTCTGTCTAAAGTCTAGATAAGCAATCTGCAATAACACTTTCTTTCCCCTTGACATGTTGTATGTCTAATGAATACTCCTGAAGAAGTAGACTCCATCTTGTCAATCTCTGATTTTTATCTTTAAACTTACTAAGGAATTTCAGTGGGTTATGATCGGTATAAATGACTATGGGGTCAAAACCAGAACACAAATAAAATGAAAAATGCTGTAAACCCAAAATCAAGGCCAAAAGCTCTTTCCCAATAGTTGAGTAGTTCTTTTGAGGTGGAGTGAACTTCTTACTGTAATAAGATACAGGATGTTCAATACCCTGATCATCCTCTTGCAGCAAAACAGCCCCAGCTCCTGTATCACTTGCATCAACAGCCATCTTAAAAGGCTTAGCAAAATTTGGAGTAGCGAGCACTGGCTGACTTAATAAGATAGCTTTAAGTTTGTTGAAAGAGGATTCACAGTTATCGGTCCAGACAAATTTAACTCCCTTTTTCAGTAGGTCTGTAAGGGGTGATACAAGAATTGAAAAGTTAAGAACAAATCTCCTGTAATAACCTACCATTCCCAAAAATCTTTGAAGCTCTTTCCTACTTTTAGGTCTGGGAAGATCACTTATAACCTGAACCTTAGCTCCTGGTGGCGCAACATGTCCATCACCAATTACGTACCCAAGGTACTGAACTTTAGCTTGACCAAACTCACACTTTGATAAATTAGCTACAAGATTAGCCTGAACCAAACGCTCAAGAAATTTACTGACATGGCATAGGTGATCTTTCCAGTTGTCACTGAAGATTAATACATCATCAATATAAACAACACACCCTGCCAAACCCTCTGTTACAACATTCATGAGCTTCTGAAATGTGGCTGGTGCATTCTTCGTACCATATGGCATTACAGAACATGCAAAAGTCTTTCCTAGTGTTACAAAACATGAGATCTCCCTAGCACGTTCAGTCATAGGTACTTGCCAGTATCCCTTTAACAAATCAAACTTACTTATGTACCTAGCCTTTCCGATCTTGTCTACACAATCTTCCACGTGAGGGAGAGGGTAAGTGTCTGTTTTGGTTATCTGATTAACACGTCTGTAGTCGATGCAAAGCCGCTGTGACCCACCTGGCTTAGGGACTAGAGAGACAGGAGAACTCCACTCGCTCTGACAGGGCTCAATCATCTTGTGGTCCAACAGGTAGCCAAGCTCCTTCTGGATGAGAGGAACTTTCACTGGGTTCACACGGTAAGGAGGCAGTTTAATTGGCTTTGCGTCTCCAACATCGACATCATGCATCAACACAGTGGTTCTTCCTGGAGTGGCACGGAACACTTGCGGGTACTCCTGCAGTAATGCCGAAAACTCCTGCCTTTCCTCGGGAGGTAGATGAGAAATCTTAGTCTGGAGATCATTCATGATATCAGGATTCTTCCCCAAACTATCACTCAGGCTCATACTGTATGGGAGAACTTCACTTGCAGACTCGGGTGGAACAGCTACAGTGCAGACTGGATTATTTTCGTCCCGCCTGTGATATAACTTTAGCATATTGATGTGACATAGCTGCTTGTTCTTTCTACGATCTGATGTGGCGATGACATAGTTGACATCACTGAGTTTCTTCTCCACGAAATAAGGACCACTAAACTTGGCTTGAAGAGGTTGCCCATGAACCGGTATCAGAATTAAAACCTGATCTCCTGGCTGAAAGTGGAGTAACCTGGACTTCTTATCATACCAAGTCTTCAACTTCTGAGCAGCTCCTAAATTCTCTCTCGCCAGCTGTAAAGCAGTGGACAGCCATTCTTTGACCTTCATCACATACTCCAGCAGGTTGACGTCATCTTCCTCAGACAGCCAGCATTCCTTGAGTAGCTTAAGGGGTCCTCTTACTTCATGGCTAAACAGTAGTTCAAAAGGTGAGAAGCCCAGTGATTCATTTGGAGATTCTCTTGCGGCAAACACAACGAATGGAAGACCTTTATCCCAGTCTTTCTGATGTTCCAAGCAGTATTTCTTGAGCATCGATTTGAGTGTTTGATGATATCTCTCCAACGCTCCTTGGGTCTGGGGATGGTAAGCTGAAGACGTGATCTGGGTGATGCCCAACTCTTTCAGAGACTGCTTGAAAACATTTGACATGAAATCACTTCCCCGGTCTGACTGTATCTCCTTGGGCAGACCAAACTTTGTGAAGAACCCTAGCATTTCCTTAACCACGTTCTTTGCTGAGATATTTCTAAGTGGAATGGCTTCAGGATAACGAGTAGCCATATCAATCAGGGTCAACACATAAGAAAATCCTGAAGAAGTCTTAGGAAGAGGGCCCACAATGTCCACCAACACACGGGTGAAAGGCGCCTCAAAAGGAGGAATGGGAACTAGAGGTGCAACCTTTTCGGTCTGATTACACTTCCCCACAACTTGACAGGTGTGACAAGACTTACAATACCAGGAAACATCCCTGAAGATACCTGGCCAGTAGAAGTGTTTCAAAATGCGTGCCACAGTCTTCCTCACTCCAAGGTGTCCTGCCAAACTGGAATCATGAGCCACTCTAGTATCCTGCCTACAAACACGAGGGATGACAACTTGATGTACAACCTCCCATTCACAGTCGGCTGATACTGTTGGGGGTCTCCACTTCCTCATAAGTACTCCTGACTTTATATAATAACAAGTAGAAGCACCAGCTGACTCTTCCTCACTGCAAGCAGAGTTAGCTAGACCTTTCAACTCAGGGTCAGCAATCTGCAACTCAACCAACTCTTGACGAGACAAATTATCAACACTACGGGGTACTGCCTCATCTGGTGAGTGGTCCAAATTAGCAAGAAAAGTGTCAGCTAGGATAACATCATCATCATCATTATCCTCTAAATCACCAGTAACTTTAGACTTAGCCCTAGTGACAGCACATGCAGGGAACACATCAGGGACATCACAATCCTGGGACGCAGCCACTGGCTCACTAGACAACTGAGGAGCTGGACACACTTGACTTCCACCAATATCATTTCCAAGTAAGAAAGTTACACCTGACATTGGGAGTGTCTCAACCAACCCAACCATAACGGAACCATTAGCAAAACCAGACTCTGAATTCACTCTGCACAGAGCGACAGAGAAGTAATTATTCCCTACACCTTGTAAGATTACAGTTTCATCAGAGGAATTAACATTAGAGCCTAGAACACTGGTCAGCATAAGGGATTGGCAAGCACCTGTATCACGATATATTTTAACTGATTTCCTGTCATTATTGTCCAGAGGACTGACAAAACCATCAGACAGGAAATTAGCACATGAACTCTTGAGAGTGTCACCCACGTTACTGCTCAAAAGAGGAGCTTCATTATGAGGATTTAATTTACCCCTCAAAGCAGGTTCAGTTAACTCAGTTAAAGAAGTCTGGGAACTCTCAAGGGTGGACACTAGACCAATTGACTGAATATTTAAAGACTCCTTTTTGTTCACATCACGCTGTCTCCTGAAACATTTCTCCGTAGTATGACCAAGCTTACTACAATAAGTACATTTACTTTTCTGAAATCTAGAGGTGAAGCTGGTATTTACTTCCTGAGAAACATCATCTTTATTCTCTTTCCTGTTACCTGTACTCTGAGTAGAGGCAACGTACTTACTCTCAGCTTTCCCTTTTTCTTTAGAATATCTCTTGTGAGTGAGAACATATTCATCAGCTAAAACTGCAGCATCAGACAAATTATCTATTCTTTTCTCATCAAGATATAGGCTTATATCTTTATAAATACACCTCTTGAAGCCCTCCAGCAAAATCATCTGCTTAAATTTACCAAAATCAGAATCCACATTCTTAGAATTTAACCACTGCTCTAACAGATCTTCTTTGATTTTTGCATACTCAACATGGGATTGCTTATCTTGCTTATAAGTTGTCCTAAATTTTACTCTATAGGCTTCAGGAACAAGCTCATAGGCCTTAAGAATCAAGCTCTTAACTACATCATAATTATCAGATTGATCCTGAGGCAAAGATGCATAAGTTACTTGAGCTTTACCGGTGAGAACAGTTTGAAGGAGTACTGGCCAATACTTTTTGGGCCAATTAAAACCTGTAGCTACCCTCTCAAACAACTGAAAATACTTTGTTAAATCAGATTCATTAAAAAGAGGGACAAGTTTAACATTTTTAGCCACATCAAAATCATCAGAGCTAGATGATCCAGTTCCACCTTGTTTCATGCGATACTCATGGTGTGCCTGAATCCTATCAATTTCAACTTGTGCCTCAGCCTCCTTAGCACGAGCCTGAAACTCAGCCTCCTTAGCATGAGACTCCGCCTCCTTAGCCTGAGACTCAGCCTCCTTAGCACGTGCTTGAAACTCAGCTTCCTTCACACGAGCCTCCTGCAGGGCTAGCTGTAACTTAGCTATTTCAATCTGCGTTTGCTCATTTGGAGGAGTTACATTAAACAAGCTTTCATTAATCATGTCAACAATTTGATCTTTAGAATGATGAGAGCGAACAGCAATTCCCAATTGTTGAGCAACAAGCTTAAGTTCATTCTTTGTTCTGTTTTCTACATCACACACTGTTTGCACATTTGACAAAAAATCTTTGGCTTCATCAAGTGTAGTAATAGTAGACATCATGAATAAATCACAGTCACAAAATATCAAGCAATATCCTTATGATAATATCCTGAATATCCTGATAAGAGGTCGCCAAATTTATGTTACGGAACAGCGAAAGATAATGTACACTTTAAGTGAGAATACTAAAAATCACTACTGTCCCGTAAAGTTCCAGGTTCAAAACAAAAGAGTTAGGTAAAATTACAAGTTAAAGTTTAATGCTCAAACTAACAACAAAACATTCAAGACTCATAAGGATAATGTAATGGCAAAAAACAGGTTAAATATATGGTTATCTGCAATAGCCCCTATTAACACGAAATTAACAAGAGTAAATTTACCTAAGTCAGCCCTGATAAAATGAAAATACACTGGGTAATGCTCAGTTAATGCAAGATAAATTATTACAGATACAAACTATTATGAACAATGGCTAACAATAAGAACCTTACATGAATTACAAAAACCTCACTAGGCCTACAAATTAACAACTTATGCTATACAGTACAAGAACAAAATGCAATAACACTTATACTCAAATTACACAGCTACTAGATGGTTGGAGACTTCCTGAGCACTCACAAAAATAACTGTACAGGGGAGGACAGAGATGTGAACAAAATGAGGAGTAGATCTAAGTGGCCATTAATGTAGAGACTGAGCTCATTATATAGGGGCCGGCAGAGCCTGATACAACTTGTAAGAAGGACGCGCAAATGAAGCCATGGGGACAAAGAGTTGACAATCCCGCTCTGAACAACAGAAAGAACGACTTACTCTACTATAACGGTAGAAGGAGGGACTGAGGTAGAACACGCTCGTGATCAAACATGCAGCATACTGTACGTTAGAATTACACAAAAGGATGATGAAAGCATAGGCTATGTAACAATATATATATATATATATATATATATATATATATATATATATATATATATATATGCAGATAGATAGATATACATCTATCTATCTATCTATCTATCTATCTATCTATATATGACAGCCTCTGTGGAACAGTAGTAGAGTGTTTTTTTTCAACATGGGAGAACGAGGGCCCGCTCCCCTCCAGGGTAATAAACTTTGCGAGAGTTCACCTGGCCACTTACTGCCTTGGCGGCAAAAAGAGATCCTGTGGCTGAACCAGTGTTGCAGACTATAAAGTATGCTTGCATCCAGTCGGCTTGCACGGGCCGATTACACTTGGGTCACAGACTACAGACACATCGAAAGCCACGCTAACATTACAATCACACAAACACTTCTCACCGTACATAGCCTACAATTTCTTCCAGACAGCCTAAGCCACTTGATATAGATGCATAAGCTGCATCGTCCCCACTTCGGTCGGGATAGGCCGGTCCTGCAGTGGACACTCAATGGCTGCTGCTGCTGCTAATGATAATGATAAGTATATGTATATATAAAAATAAAATCTCTCTCTCTCTCTCTCTCTCTCTCTCTCTCTCTCTCTATTTATATATATATTTATAATTTATATATATATATATATATATATATATATATATATATATTTATATAGAGAGAGAGAGAGAGAGAGAGAGAGAGAGAGAGAGAGAGAGAGAGAGAGAGAGAGAGAGAGAGAGAGAGAGAGAGAGAAAGAGAGTCATACATACAGTATATTAATTTATATATATACATACATCTATATACATATAGGTGGCAGGGAGGTGAGATTATTTGCCACAATCCTCCCAACCAAACATGAGTTCTATTGTAAATGATTTGACGGGCGTTCCTGTTGGATCATCGTCCACTAAAGGTCCAACCGCACTGCCTCCTGTGCTTATGGGCAGTCTGCCACCGATAGTGAGTAGGCACTGTGTTGGAAAGTTAGACTCTTGGAGACTAAACAAACTGAAATCCATGAATACCTATGCATACAATGTAAGAAGCCTCGCAGAAGATTACAAACTTGATAACCTAATGACTGAACTGGAAAGCATTAGTTGGGATATATATTGTAGGTTTGAGTGAAATCCACAGAAAAGAAGAAAAAATTATTCAGCTCGAAGACAGCAACCACCAATTTTACTACAGAGGAAGGCAAAATGAAAGAGTTAGTGGTGTAGGATTTCTAATTAACAGAAATCTTGCAGACAACATTGTTAAATTCAGCAGCGTATCTGACAGAGCAGCATTTGTTGTCATTAGACTGTACATAAAGTATACAGTGAAAGTAATACAAGTATATGCATCAACTTCTCAAAGCCCAGATGAAGAAAAAGAAATATTCTATGATGACATCTCTCAGACTATGGAAGAAGAAAAGACAACATAATTATACTATACTCATGGGAGACTTCAATGCAAATGTAGGGAAGTCGAAGAATGGAGAAGCATGTATGGGAAAATTTGGAGTGGGGGAAAGGAATGAAAGAGGAGAAATGCTGGTAAATTATGTTGAAATGTTTAACGTGAGAATAATGAACACATTTTTCCACAGACGAACAGGGAGAAAGTGGATCTGGAGAAACCCAAATGGAGAAACAAAGAATGAAATCAACTTCATTATAGCAGATAAGAATAACACGATCACAAATGTCACAGTTATCAACAAAGTAAATATAGGTAGTAATCATAGAATGGTGGGTTGCACAGCCAGATTCAGTTTCAGAAATGAAAGAAAGAAGATGATTAAAGATAAAAAGCTATGGCCAATAATAGTAAACGAAAACAAAGCAGCCTTTCAGTTGGAAATAAGGAATATATTTCAGGCACTAAGAAATGCTGAATGTGGCACTGATGAACTGAATGACAGACTGACAAAAGTGCTAAGAGAATCAGTGGAGGTAGTGGGAAAACCTAATAGAACCAAAGCTAAGAAATATTCAGAAAAGACACTCGAGCTTATGAAAAAACGAAAGGAAATGAAAGTAAAAACAAAGCAATATGACACAGAACGAGCGGAGTTAAAGAAGCTTATCAACAAAAGAGAAAGAGAAGAAAAAAGAAAGAGAAACATGGATCAGATCAAAGAAACCATCAAAAATGGAAAAAAGTCTGAAACAGGTCCGAAGTAAAATGGCACTAGGAAGGCAACAAATGACATCACTGAAAGAATTAAATGGTGAAATCATTAAATGCAGAGATAAGATTGTGAAGGGAGTTGAAGAATTTTACAAATAACTGTATGCATCAAAGACAGTAGTACCAATAGCTAACTTTTCAGTTGACACAAGTGAAATACTTGAGGTAACACCAGACGAAGTAAATATTTGTCTTAAAATAATGAAAAGAGGGAAGGCTCCGGGAGAAGATGGAATAGTAACAGACATATTGTTGGATGCAGAAGTAGAAGTACAAAATAAGCTTGCTCACTTATTTACCCACTGTATAACACACAAGAAAATTCCCAAAACATGATGTAATGCAGTAGTTATATTACTCTACAAAAAAGGTGACTCAAAAGATCTTAGTAAATATCGACCAATTAGCTTATTATCAGTCATTTACAAACTCTTCACTAAAGTTCTTACGAACAGAATAGGAACAATTTTGGAGGCAAACCAACCCGTGCACAGGCAGGATTCCGAAGCGGGTATTCGACCACTGATCATCTACTCACAATGAATCAGCTAATTGAGAAAACTACAGAATATAATAAACCACTGTGCTTAGGTTTTGTTGATTACGAAAAGGCTTTTGATTCAGTGGAGCACATAGCAATTATATATTCATTGCGAGAACAAGGAGTGAATGAGAACATTGTAAAACTGCTCGAAAACATATATAAAGAGGGAACTACTACAGTTAAATTACATATAGACTCGGAAAAAATTAAGATTGAGAAGGGTGTGCGTCAGAGAGATACAATTTCACCAAAATTATTTACAGCATGCCTAGAAAGTATTTTCAGAATGGTAGACTAGGAAAACAAAGGAGTGAATATAGATGGAGAAAAGCTAAACCATTTAAGATTTGCAGATGACAAATCTTGTCCTAATCTCAGAAACAGCGGAGGCACTGCAAGAAATGTTAGATGAACCGAACAGAGAAAGTCTGAAAGTAGGACTGAAGATGAACAGGAGAAAAACTAAAGTAATGTTTAATCCACTGACACCAAAGAGCGTCATCAGAATAAGCAATGAAATTCTTGAAGAGGTTGAGGAGTACAACTACTTGGGACAAATACTAAAATTAACGAGAGTTCATGATAGCGAAATAAAAAGACACATTACAATTGGATGGAAAGCTTTCGGTAAACATACTGTAGGGACATTATGAAAAGTAGCTTGCCAGTTTGTATGAAACGAAAAGTATATAACGAATGTATAATTCCAGCTATGACGTATGGCTGTGAGACCTGGAAACTGACAAAATCAATGGAAAATAAATTGATCCGTTCTCAGAGGGCAATGGAAAGGTCAATGTTGGGAGTATCTTTAAGAGACAGGAAAAGATCAACTTGGGTGAGAGAGCAGGCTAAAGTCAAAGATATAGAAGTTATAAAAGAACAGAAATGGAGGTGGGCAGGCCATGTAGCAAGAGTAAGGGATAATCGATGGAGCAAGAGGTTGACTGACTGGACACAAAGAGATTGTAAACGTAGCAGAAAAAGGCCAGACAGGAGGTGGAGGGATGAGATAGAGAAATTTGCAGGGAAAAAGTGGCAAAGATTGGCTCAGTCAAGGAATTCGTGGATTAGGTTGGGGGAGGCCTTTGCTCAGCAGTGAACTAGTTATGGCTGATGATGATGATGATGATATATACTATATATATATATATAGATATATATATATATATATATATATATATATATATATATATATATATATACACACACACACACACACACTCTCTCTCCATCTATCTATCTATCTACCTATCTATCTATCTATCTATCTATATCTATCTATCTATCTCTCTCTCTCTCTCTCTCTCTCTCTCTCTCTCTCTCTCTCTCTCTCTCTCTCTCTCTCTCTCTATATATATATATATATATATATATATATATATATATACATACAGTAACGCATGTATGAGAGAGAGAGAGAGAGAGAGAGAGAGAGAGAGAGAGAGAGAGAGAGAGAGAGAGAGAGAGAGAGAGAGAGATGGGGGAGCGGAAAAATGAGAAGAGATGAGGAGGATGAAGAGTAGGGAAGAGGAACAGAGAGAAATATGTGGAATCAATAAGACGAGACGGGAGGGGGGGACATGAAAGAGCGAGAAGGTGATAGGACAGAAGAAGTCCGAAAGGATGAGCGGGAGAAAGTCGGAGTGGGAGGGAGGGAAGAAGAACAAATGACTGGAAGAAGTGAGGTTGTGGGGAAGGGAACGAGAGGGAATGAGGAAGGGGGAGACGCATGAGCAGGAAGAGAGGAATCGAGGTGTGGGAGGGGGTGAAGAAAGGGAGTGGTAATTGACAGTACGGAAGGGAGAAGGAAGGGTAAGGAGGGAGGGGGTTGGAGGGAAACATAAGGATGGGGATAATGTCGACTGATTCAAGGAAAAAGGGTAATGGAAGTAGGAAGAAGAGGAAAAGTAAGGAGAGGGGATGAAGAGATGTGGTAGGAGGGAGGAGGAAGGTTAGAGGGAATGGGTTCAAGAAGGGAGATACACTTAAGAGTTAAGAAGTAGAAGAAGAAGAAGAAGAGGAAGCAGACACTGTTTAAGCGGGCACTTGGCAAACTGAGGGACATTGTCGGCGTAATGGGGTAAACACCGCAAGGACTTCGTCTCAGGTGGCAGCTCGATTTATGTCTCGCCTCGCCTCGTATGTGTCTTTACGAGCACACTTGCGAGAGGCGCCGCCTGCATACCAATCTGTTGTCGCCGGGGAATTATCGAGAGGAAACTATTTCTGTCCGGGGAAGGTAACTCGGATTTCCTTTTGCAGAAAGAACGAATGGTGTTAGAGAGGGCCGCCTTCAAGCGACGGCTCCGATATGATTAGGTGGTGCTGCTGCTCATTTATTCATCTCTCAATCCCCTCACTATCCCCTGACAATGGGATGGTGGGCTGCAGAAGAAAGGTAGCCTTGGTCTGCAGTCCACTGAGTTTATGTTGAAGTGACCCTGCGTTTCCAGTTATTAGCAACTACTAGAAAGAACGAGGAACAAAGGAAGATCCTGTTGGCGAAGGCGGTGGTCTAGGCGATGAAGAGGCTGCTTGCAGTCCCAGTGGCTCAAAGGTTCGAATCCCAGCCATGACATGGAGGAGTTTAAGGATATGTGTTCCATTAAAGCAGACTTTGCTGATCTACCGTAAGACTTGCCGACATGTAAAAACTTTCCCGCTAATACTAACACACCAGTCTTGTATGAAACATTCACAGCATGTATTCATTATGGACGGTGGAAGTTGGAGACCAAGTGGTGAAACACGTGGTGAACAACGTCAGACTGCTGGGCCTCAGAGAGCGGGTTGTTAAGCCTATGCCCAGAGTTGGAGACTAAAAATGCTAACTCTTCTTTTCCTTATCCTTAACACGAAAATATATATAATAAAGGTAGACAGCAATTTTTTCTCTTTAAACTGATTTTACTTTTTTTCTGAAACAACAAAAGGCAAGGAGATTCTACTGGAGAGTCTATGTCTTTCATACAAAAACAAGTCACATTTAGGATGGAGAATTGATCGTAAGTATCCAATACACTGGATTTGGCCCCCGGGTCTTCACGACTGTCATTCCCCCATATACTATATATATATATATATATATATATATATATATATATATATATATATATATATATATATATATATATATATATATATATATATATATATTACCTATGAACGCTAGGATGTATTGGTTGTTGTTGCCGCCACAAGACATTTTATTATTTTTTTTAACCACCGAACGATTTCTTTCATGACAATACCTAACGATGGTATTCAGCTTAGGAGTGACATCACGAACTGTATTATATACCGTACAGGGTGGTCCACATATGACACTCCTCCTTCACTCTGCCGGATGATTTTTCGTGTGTCGCTGGGACGCCTCAGTCAGTGTTATCAATACCTACCCAGCATAATTTATTCACTTCCTACTCCCAGTGTCACACCCATGCCCATAGCAGGAGGCAGAGACGTCCCTGCTAGACATAATATACTATCAAGAGATTCTAACAGTGCCCTATTCTTGGAGCGCCCTGTATGTGTAGCCTTAATTACACCCTTCACCACAAAATGTCCCCCCCCCCCCCCGAAAAAAAAATAGAGCAAGGGCGAAAGGCTGGATATAATAATAATAATAATAATAATAATAATTATAATAATAATAATAATAATAATAATAATAATAATAATAAAATAATAATAATTAATAATAATAATAATGATAATAATAATAATAATAATAATAATAATAAAAACTTCATGGACGTGGTAAACGGGTTGCATATTCCCGGTGTCTATTGCTTTTCAACACTTGTGGGAGCTGCTGGGCCGTGGGTGACGCTCGGTTCGTAGCACACAAACTCACCACATGATTCGCTTCCAACTGTTCTCAGTGTATTTCTCGGCAAAAAGTACTGGAACAAATCCAGCCTAACCTAACCTAAACCGGGTCGGGTGCCGAACTCCAGCAGACTTCGGGAATATCCAAACAGGTTAATGCCAAAAGGAAGGGACCAAATGATTTTTTCCCTGCCAACATTTGTCTTTCCAAAGAATGCAAAAATAAGAGCCAAATTCAAGATTACATATTCTGATAGCTCTGGATACAACTTTTATACGACTATAGTCGCAGACAGAGGAAACCAGGCCAAGGAAAACTATCCCAGCGTATCAGATGGGTACATGAAGCATTGAGAATACGTGTTTACTTATGTTTCGGGGTTTTAGCTCTGAAATGTTCCTAAACATGGTACGAGTTACAGACAGAGCAGTGTGCATTGTAGCTGCGTTAACAAAGAGGGATGAAAAACTGCGTCAAAGCCAGACAAAAAGTGAGTGAGAGGAGATGATATGATAATATGAAAGGTCTGTACACTTCCTCCAATTGTACTGGTGCAATTTCGGACGAGACACTACAGGAGATGGCGTTGCAAAATGACCTATGATTCCACCCCACGCTGAGTAACATGCCCATCTTGATGATGCATTATGTCCCTTACTTGTGACATTTCCTAGTCAGTATTGATATCATATTAGTTAATATTCAGATGATAATAGATTAATCTCCGTTGGACATCAAGACCTGTGCACTGATGACAAGAGCATACCATCTCCTCCCTCCTGACTTGTATTTTTTTGCTGCTGTACGTTGATTAACTCATTATGGCCGCCTGCATCCACTGATACGGTAGGGATGAAACAAAAGCATTCGGTGGCCGAATGCTAACCGCTTGCCGGAATATGTTATTGGCTAAGGAACAAATTACCTACAAACCAAATTAGAAGAAAAATATCAAAACTCAACGGAATTCAGTCACTACATTTCGCAAAAGCTAATCCAAATGGAAAAGAAAAAAAGTGTATAGGCTATGGCAGCTGGCGTTCGGTTGTCTGTGATCAAATCCTCACCAAAAGTAACAGGCTTCTGCACATCAACATAGTTGCTGTTTTCTGAAGGTTTGGCGAAAATTCGTCCACAACTTTCCGAGATATGTTGAGAACACACATACACACACACACACACACACACACACACACACACACACACACACACACACACACACACACAAGGTAACAAAAGCTATATCGTCTCACCTTGCTAAAAAGGGCAATAATAATCATAGTGAACGTCAATAGACGTTACAGCACATCCTTCATTCCCATATCCAACTGTACATTGCATTCTTGCTATACCCGAACAATTTTATTCAGCTTAAAATAGTTTTTGAGTTTTAAGAGCTATATACAACCTATATCCATAGTTTATCTAGTAAGTTAGAAGTCCTTTGTAAGCTGAATAAAATCGCTTGAAAACAGAAAAAAGAAAGAAAGAAAGACAAAGAAAAACACATCAGTGAATAGAACAGGTTACTATGGAACATGTGTACCAATTTATAGTGGAGTTTACGTGGCTCTCCAGACAGTGTTTACGACGTGCCTCCGCTCCTTAAGCCACACGCACTGTTTTATTCCTTAAGTTTTTTTTTATATATTTTTTTAAGCTCTTACTTCTTAACTTGGTCCACATTTTTGTCCCTTTGGAGATTATTTTGCACACCTCAGTGGTAGAATAAGACTGTTACTGCTCTACATTTTTTTTTCTTCATCGCAATACTTCGTGACTGGCAACAGATTCTGATATTAATTTGTTGTTACAAAGAAGCATTAATGAAGTAAAGACGGCAACTTAAGGACAAAATGCATTAAAAGAGTATACTTATTTCTTTTTTCCTTAGACGATAAAATTCAGCTTAGGGGAGACTCACTGAACTGAAGGGGTTCCAAATAGCTTTCATTCCTTCATCCACTTTATAGTAGGCACTTTCTGTCTGTTTGTTTGTTCACGAACTACTCCCTTAATTTTCATTTTACTTGGCCTTAACTACATATCTGGAAGCCTTATGACCTAAGGAAGGTTTCAGATCTGGGTCATTTGAGATCACCGGTTAAGTGTTCGTCTTTTGGCCCGGGCAACGCCGGGTACCCCTGCACCTCAATTTTAGGCATGGAGACTCACATGTCCTCCAGTTCTGACATAGGCTATGTGAGGTTGAATCCGCGGTCATTTGAGGTCACCGGTGATAATAAACAAGTACGCACAAATAATGTGCGTTAATCTCTGAAAGCTGAAATAGAAAGTTCCTGCACCTCTTATAATCCCTCTTCAAAAACATTAGAGGTACACGGCCTTTCTGGAGTAGAGAGAAATATTGAACTAGAACAAATAGGATTGGAGAGTTCGTCTTTTTGGTCTTATGACCCATGGATTGTTTTAAGACCAAAAAGACCGATGGTTTGGGAGAGGGGGCAGAATAGTAAGTCAGATAAATAAGGCGGTGCAGCGAGAGAGAGAGAGAGAGAGAGAGAGAGAGAGAGAGAGAGAGAGAGAGAGAGAGAGAGAGACCCCAAGTTGTTTCATTTGATTTAGGATAGACTTTTCGAACTGAAGTTATTTGTTACAGCGTTAATTACCCTGCTCAGCAACAGAGGTCAGTCCTTGTGCTATATAGACCTGTGTATTGGATAAACAAAAGTAAAAGGAAAGGTACGTCCTGGGGCAGGAACAATTTACTTGCTTTGTGAATAATAAACTGCTGAGACGGTGGTGTTAAGAAATGTCACTGAAATAAGGAAGAATTGTTGCAAAATCTGAGTTAACGAAATGGTGTTACAACATTCTGAAAGCCAACGAAGTATGGAAGACATGTAACGAAATCTACATACATGAAGACATGTCGGGAAATTCACATAGTTAGCGGAATAAGGCACACGTGCTACAAAGCCAGAGTCAGCGAATGAGAAAGACACGTTACGAAATAAAGAGGTTTTGTTTAACCAAAGTCAACACAATGAGGAAGCCTCGTAATAAACTGGAAAAGCTTTGTAAAATTTAAGCCCGAGTCAAAAGATTGACTCCTTATGACGTAAAGGTGTTTTGTAATATTTCCTAAGCCAGCGAAGTAAGATGACTCGCTACGAAATAAAATAGGACAGCAAGATGAAAACGAATAGTTATTCAATACAGAAAAAAAAAAAACGAAGTAACGAGGAAAAAATAAGGAAATGCGTTACTGTACGAAATAGGTTTAGTCAACAAAATGACGTAGTGGATGCTAAGAATTTTGCAACACAGAAGGATGAGAAAGGATTGGTACGAAAACTCTGGCAACGGGAATGGGAAAGCCGTGCTACCGTTTCTCCTTCAACAGTATTGATACATACCCCTATACAAGTTCCTTGACGAAGACTAAGGAAAGAATGGAACGTGAAGGATGTTGTACGAGTAGAGGAGAGAATGAAAACAACTAAAGCTGTAAAGTATAAGTCGGAGAGGGAGAGAGAGAGAGAGAGAGAGAGAGAGAGAGAGAGAGAGAGAGAGAGAGACTATTGTGTAAAAAGCCTCTCATGTGTTACTTGAAAGGGATCACGTCCATTACCCAGCCAGGTTAAGTTTAATCAGGTAAGTGGCTTGCTCTCAGCACCCCCACCCCCCATTTCTCGCTCCTACCCCAGTATCCCTCTTCTCTCTCCTTTCTTCTCCTTTTCTCTCTTGTTTGAACTTTTCTTTTTCTCCCCCCCCCCCTACCGTGGGGAGGCGGAGAAAGAATACTTTCCTAGTATCTCTGCTTGTCGTAAGAGACGAATAAGAGGGACCTTTTTATCTCCAATCTTTCTCTCTTCATTGTACTCCTCTTCTGTCCTACCTCTCTTCTTGATATTCCCATGTTTCTTCCGGTCTTTATATTTCCTCTACTCCAACAGTGCCATATAGTTATTTTGTGGCTTGGTGCTAATTCTTCACCATTCCTTCCTTCTTTTTTCTTTCTCCTTTCTTCTTGTCTTTCTTTCATCTTTTCATTTGTTTCGAGTGTTTTAGCTTCGTAAGTCCTGTCTTTGTTTCCCTTCAACTTCTCTTTCCTCTCTTTTCTTTATTGTCCTCTCTCTCATCTCATCTTTATCTCGTTTCCTCTATTCGCTTCTCATGTTTTCATATCTCTTCCTTCCTTCTTGTTTTTTTTCTTCTTTTTTTTTTTCAGTTTCCTCAACACTTTTTTTTCCTTCTGCTTCTGCTGTCGTTTATTCCTCCCACCGCTTTTTTCCCCTGGCATCTTTCTTCCCGCCTCCCGTCTTCAATATCGTCTTTATTTCTCAAAATACTCTACAATTTTTTAAAAGCCTCCTTTTTTCTTCTTCATCTTTTTTCCTACTTTCTCCCTTTTTTTTTTTTTTTTTTAATATCTTCCCACTTCATTCCATTCTTTTTTGCTTCACTTTCACTTCTTTCCTCGTGTTTCTCTTGTTTTATTACCCGTCCCCGCTCTGAAGGGACTCGGGAACGGGTATTGTTTTCACTCGGATTATCTGTTTGTTTGTCTATCTGTCTGTCTGTCTGTTAACAGCTTTACGCGAAAACTGCTGGTGTGATTTTGATTTAAATTACAGGGATGATGGGCTATGACCCTCTGATCACCTGATTAAATTTTGGGCCAAATTGTTCCAAGGCCCAGGCGGTCAGTCCAAAAAATGTAAAAAAAAATATATAAAAAATGTAAAAAAATATTCTTTTCTTCACGATTCCTTTCAAATTCGTCATATCGACATGAAACCAAAACCTTACTGTGCATATTTCAAAGCTGCATCTTATTACAAGCCTCATTACGTCAGGGGGGTCACCCCTCAGTTAGCGGTTGGGGGGTCAGTGTCAGGTGGGTCCGGTCTAAAATTTCATATGGGCATAAAATCAATTTTCACCCGATTTACTCCAAACCTGATATGTGATACCTTTGACTAAATATCATATTGTGTTTATACGTCAGCACTAAACTGACTACCGGGGACGGGTTTGCTGTGCCTTGGCACTGCTTCTTGTTTTCTTCTTTATTTACTTCGGTACTCATTATTTCCTTTCCTTACTATCTTTCACTTCACCTCATCCCACCTTGTCCACACCCACCTGATTACTCCACCTTATCCAAACCCACCCACCCACTTAATCTATCATGTCACCTTATTTACAGTAACTTAACCTAACGAAACCTAACCTGACCCAAGCAAATATAATCTAAGAAGCCTAACTGAAGTTAAGCTAACCCAATTCAATCTAAACCAACATATCCTAAAGAAGTATAACATAATATAACCTAAATAACCTAAATTTAACAAAATGAAACCAAATTTAAGCTGAATAATCCAAACCTACCCTCATCTAACGGAACAAAACACTATCTCTTTCATTTACCTGATTTCATTACAGTAATCTTGGACTATTTTTCCCTTCCTTCAACACCTTCCAGACACACCTTGAATCCGTCGTTATTCCCGTCACTCTCATACTGCCTGTTTTCACCTTGTTCTTGATGCATCCAGACGATCTGCTTCAGCTTGGGCGAGACTTTTCAAACACATTTCACTATTAGACTGCACTTCTAAGCAAAGTAAAACAGCCTCGTATCATTAAAAATAAAGTAAGAATGACGTCCTGAGGCTAAATAGGTCAATGTTAGTGGCGATGGACCCATGAAATGTGTGGGTAAATTTTTACGACTCTAACCTCCAACGCTTTAAAGTTATGGATGGCGCACACACACACACACACACACACACACACACACACACACACACACACACACACACACACACACACACACTTCCTTTTATTACTAATAATTTTATTCCTTCAGTTTTGGCTTCCCTTTTTCTCCTCCTTTTATTTTATCCTCTTCTTTCTCTTTTCCCCTCCTAACATCTCTTCTCTAAATATCACGTCTTTCTTGTTTCCTCTCCTCCATATCTTTCTTCTTTCCCCTCCCGCCTCCTCTTTCGTCTCTCGAATTCTCCTCCACTTTCTTCCTTTTTTGTTCCGTTTCTCCTCCTTCTCCTCCTCCTCTTCCTCTTCCTCCTCCTTCTCCTCCGATCTGTCTCCATATCACCTCATCCCAGTTTCCACCTCTCTCTCTCTCTCTCTCTCTCTCTCTCTCTCTCTCTCTCTCTCTCTCTCTCTCTCTCATCCTTATCTTCCTCATCCTCTTCCTTTTTGTTATGTCCTCTTCTTCCTTCTCGGTCCCATTTTCCACATCATTATTATCAACTTCATCTTCTCCTGTCATTTTCGTTCTTGTATCTTTCCCTCCTCTATTCTTTTAACAGAATCATCAGAATCGTGGCTCAACACGGAACGACCAGATAATCTTAGCGGGTTACAAACATACCAGGTCACAACATTTTCAGTAGTGAAGGAAATAGTACAGTGGGGGAAGATTTACTGTTATACATTAAGGTAAGACTTCATACAGTCCTAAATCCAAAACCATCTATCGATAATTGCGACAGTATTTACCGTAGATTATAAATAATTCCCATTGCAAAACGGTATTTGCTCTAACTTATCGTCCACTAGCTTAGTCCAGCAACAGTGATAGTGAAATTTGCAGCCAAATTTCTGAAATATGTGGGACTCATAATACTGTAATCATTGATGATTTTGAATTACCGGTTGCCAAATGGGGAAAGACCCTATCTTCACACACAGGATTGGAACTGTACACCAAGATGCAGAAAAATTCATTGCGGCAGCTTTTAGACTATTCAGCACGAGGAGGTAGCATACTAGATCTGGGTTTGGCCACACTGAAAACTTTAGTTATGTTATGGTAGGAGAAGAGTTTAGTACTACTGACCATCGCATGGCCACAGTCAGCCAAACCCTAAACACTGCAAAGTTTTAATCCGGCCTTCCTCCCCATCTGGAAAAAGGGTCCAATTTTTAAACTTTCATCAAGTCAAAAAATTTTTCTTATAGATTTCAAGAGCTTGCTTTTCCTCACCAGAAAATGTATATTTCAATATCATATGACTAATGGTTACAACAATATCGAACGTCAAAAATAAAAATTGTTACCTCTCGCATACAGAGAGAGAACAAAATAGCTTCAAAGGAAATTTTGGTCTTATAGTTTTGAAGAGCTTGATTTTACACGCCAGAAAATGTATATTTCACTCTCATACATCTAATGGTTATCGCATCTTCGACCGTCAAAAAAAAAAAAACACACACTTCTCGCTATGAGAGAGAATGGGACGTCATAAGGGGAATTAGGGAGGTAGAGAGAGTGTTGGGGCATCAGGAGGGAGGAAAAGGGAGGGAATATGCCTGCCTCACACAGTCAGTACAGTCTTGAGGAGGTATGAGGGTAGTTTGAATGGGAGGGGACACAGAGGGCAGGACACAGTGGGGCAGAGGGTGATGGAGAGATGGTATGGAGGCCGGAGGGGGGGGGGAGCCCACCCCAACCTCAGAAAGGGGGCCGGATCATACCTCCCACCACCCGATCTCATAGTTTCCAGTGGGGGAGGCGGTGGCTCAATCGGTAAAGAGGTGGCCTGCGGTCCTACTGGACCCAAGTTCAAATCTCCACTGGGGCAGTTAACAGTTTAAGGATATGAATTTCATGTTAGGCAGACTTTACCAAACTACCAGAAGACCTGCCGACATGTAAAAATACCCCCGCTTATACCAATACACGAGTCCTGTATGCGACAGCTCTAGCATGTATTCAATATGGACGGTGGGTGTTAGCGCCGAAGTGGTGACATGTAGAGGTGTATGATATGTAGGAGGACTCCTGGACCTTGGGAGCAGGCTGTGAAGCCTATGCCCAGAGTCGAGCACATAAAAAAAAAATAAAGAAAAATTATGTGATAAAAGAGGCGGGGCCTCCACTCGCGGGGTTTTGATAGCCAGTCTACTATCGCCTGCAATAGGTCCTGCCACAGATAATATGGCGGCGGCCGATCGCCTGCTATACAGTAGGTCTTTAGGGGTTTTCATTGAAGACAACGTCAGGAGTAGTTACGAGGAAGTACCCAACTACAAGAGACATGATTTTAAACAATTTAAGGAAATTATTGATTTTAGTGACTTGAATCCCATTGTTAAAACAATAGATATTAATGAAGCATGGAAATTATTCACAGATAATCTCAGTAAGGTAGTAAGTTTGTGTATGTCACTGAACAAAAGAGACCTGCTAAGAATATTAAATCCTAATGTTGGAATGTTAATATTACACATCGTCTATCAACCAAAAAAATATCACAAACAAATTTATTTTACCACAAGGAATTAGACTGATAAAAATAAATATGATGTCTTCCATTGTAAAGAAAAAAGCTATTAAAGAGAAGCTAGAAAATTTTTCAAATTCATGTTGATATATCAGTACATCCAACCCTAACAAAATTTTTCATTTACATCAGAAACATGAATGTAATAGCACCAACAATTGGTCCATTAGTCACAGATAATGGAGGGCATACAGTTGAAGAAATGGAAATAATAACACCAACAATTGGCCCATTACTCATAGGTAATGGAGGGCAAACAGATGATGAGATGGGAATGGCTAAAACTCTCAACATTTTCTTTGCATCCGCATTTAGTGCTGCAAATACAGATTCCATTGCTTGAGCTTCTGTTGTCTTGGGTGAGGGTTACATAATCATCGACACTACTTAGTCACAATGACGTATGATTAGCCACTGGTAAACTTTAAGTGAATAAAATACCTGTGACCACATAAACTACCTCTGCACCTTTTGGTCGAAGCAGTGATTGAAGTGTCTAAGCCATTAGCTGGTGTATTCAATATATCACTAAGAAATAGTAAGGTACTTCATGAGTGGAAACTAGGAAATGTAACTCTAATACTTTAAAAAAGCAACAAATTGCAACCAGAAAATAATCTGCCAAAAAACTGAACTTCAGTGGTATGCAGACTGCTGGACTCTATTATCAGAGATAAGTTTGATAAGCACTTAGATAAATAATATAATAACAGATTCATAGCACTGTTTACGAAACAATTGTTCTTACTTTATAAATCTCTTGACCTTCTATGATATAGTCGGTATATACGGTGGGACTAGATCCGTTGACATCAGGTGCCTCGATGTTCAAAAACTAAGAATTTGATAAAGTTACCCATAAAAGACTACTTCTTAACCTGAAGGTGCACCGTCTCACCGGCAATGTGCTCCGGTGGATCAATTATTGGCTTACAGGACGTAAACAGAGTCTTAATAAATGGTAAACAATCAGACTGGAAATATGTTATATACAAGTGAGGTGTCACATGGCTCAGAATTGGGTCCTATTCTATTTTTAACGTATGTAATTGATGTAGATGATTAATCCTGTAACATAATCAAAACTGCTAATGCCAGTAAAGCTCAGAACTTCATAGACAAATCTTTTCAGAGGCAGGCAATCCAGAATGACTGCAATCGACTGTTTAATTGGGCCTAGACATGGCAGATGGACCTTATTATTGATACTGCAAAGTGCTAAATCTTGGAAACAGAAATGAAAAAGCCAATTACATCACGAAAAATATCCAGCTAAATAGTGCCAGTCATGAAAAAGACTTAGGAGTTATAGTAACATTGATCTTAAACCAAAAGACAGTACACAGAGGCTGTCAGAAAGAGTCAATAAACCAACTGGATTCATTGGTAGAATATAAATAAGAAAATATCATGTTCACCTTCCATAATTCTCTAGTTCGCCCATAAAATGAGATTACTTTTACCCCAGTCAGAGATATGAGCCAAGTCAGACATTAGGTGTGCCATAGCCTCATCCCTTGTTTGTTGAAGTAACTGCTGAGATGGATGCTTCGGGAAACGCATGGAAAGGCGAAGGGTGGAGTCATCAGCGTACGAGTGGATAGGGTTAGATGTACAGCTTACAAGGAATTTGATGAATACAAGGAAGAGAGCTGGTGATAGGACAACGCCCTGAGGAACATCACTATTGAAAACTCGAGGAAAAGAACAATGGCCCTACAACAGTAGCTACTGAACGACCAGAAAGGAGGCTAGAGATGAAGGCACAGATAGAAGAATAGGAACCGCAAGAGGGCAGCTTGGAAATAAAAGATTTATGCCAGACTAGATCGAGAGCCTTTGAGATGCCAAGTACAATCCCAAAGCTTTCAACAAAGTCCCGAAAGAAGGTTGGCCAGGAGTCTGAAAGGTAGATGAGAAGATCTCCAGTGGAGCGTCCCTGGCCGAACCCATACTGACGATCAGAAAGAAGGTTGTAATAGGGAGGATGTTTCAATTTTTTTTTTTTTTGTTAATAATAGACTCAAAAACTTATACAATACAGGATGGTAAATCAATTGGGCGATAGCTACAGGGATGAGAGTGGTCTTCCTTCCATGGAACAGGCTGAATGATAGCACACTTCCAGCAAGAGGGAAATGTACAAGTTGACAGACAAAGGTGAAAGAGTTTACCTAGGCAGGGCATAAGCAGAGAAGCTCAGTTCTTGAGGACAACAGGAAGGACCCCATCAGGCCCATATGCCTTGTTAGTAATGAGGTCAGTGATAGCAGAAAAATCATCAGTTGAAGAAATTTTAATGTCAGTCATGGGGAAGTTATGGAGGAACAGCTCTGGATTCATCTAAGCTAAAATAGGATGAGAAAGTCTGAGCAAAGAATTCTAGCTTATCAGTAGATGAAATAGCTAGAGAGCCATCAGAGTGGAAAGAGGAGGGAAGGATGATGAGGAAAATTTGTTAGAGAGGTTTTTGGCAAGGAGCCAGAAGGAGAGGGAAGAATCCGAGTTGGAGAGTTCAGAGCATTTAGTACGGATTTTTTTTTTTTTTAGCAGAGCAAAGAACAGACTTGGGACGATTCTGGGCAGAAACAAAAGAGATGATATTCAAGGGTGGATTGGCATCGGTACCTTTTGTAGGCCTTCTCCTTGCTGTGAACAGCATTAGAACATGTGTTATTGAACATACTGTAGTTCTTTTTGCATTAAACATCAGGTATGAGAGAGGAATGTATGTTTCCATGGCCAAGAGAATAACTTGTGTCTTGTGCACAGCACACTCAGGTGGCTCTCGGCAAGGTAAGCAATAGTCATTCCAAGGAAAATTAGAGAAGCACTGCCTGAGGGCCTCCCAATCAGCAGCTCCAAAGTGCCACAACCGTCACTTCTTGGGAGGGTCCATAGGCCTTACTGGAGCAACAGGACAGGCTAAGGTGATCAGGTTGTGATCGGAGAGGAAAGATTAACAATGTAAGCAAAAGGATTAGTTGTAAGGAATAGGTCAGGTATGTTGGAACTCATTCCAAGGCGGTCAGGGATACAGGTAGGGTGCTATTCAAGCTGCTCTTGGTCATTAACACTTTCGAGGTCGTTGGACGCAGACCTGTGTCCAACCTGAAAGTGTCTAACCAGTCCTATAGACATGGATCCGCATCCTAACGAAGAAATATCAACATAAATAAGGATTTGTGTCTACAGTCCTGGAATTTGGTCTAATATTAGCCTGACTGAATTTCCAGTTCAGTGATACTATTTTCATTCATGGGAAAATTCGAAAACGTGACCATAAATGCTTAGAAGAAAGTAGCATAAACATTCTTATGCACTCTTTCCAATTATACTCATCATAACAATTTTACTGTATGCAATATCGCTTTCTATTGTCTTCCATCTTATTCTACAAAGCCTCAGCTTCGTAACAGCATAAATGCAAACCCGCTATTTCAAATATTTTGGGATGAAACAATGATCCGAAATATAAAACTCGAGTGCACGGCAGAGGAGGAGGGAGGGAGAGCAGAGTGGGGGGAAAGTCAGAGGGTTATGATGGCTACAGAGGAGTCAGACTGCGAAAGTGTTGGTGATAGAAAAGATGCAGGCTTGTTTACCTGGTGAATCAGTGAAAGGAGAGGAGAGACAAAGGTTGTGCTGAATATTGAAATCTTCTAGAATGGAGATTTTAGAGAAACAAGAACCTGATAGGATGTGCTCCATCTTAGAAGTCAAAGAATTTTTCATAGTCAGTAGAATTAGGGGATAAATAAACAGCACAGATATATTTAGTCAGAGAGTGACATCTTCCAAACCTAACAGGGGTATCCTGTAGGTTTTAACAATATTCACCTCATTTCTGCACTATCTTTAACCCCCGCCGTGCTCATTGCCTTATAGGAGGCGATATACAGGCCAACCCTGGCCGCACTGATTGCCTCATGTGAGGCGATAGGTCTCCACTCCATAATTTCAAGCACGAGGAAGTGTCAGTGGTTTCCATGCGAACGTTCAGTCTCCTACACCACCAGATCTGTTGTCAAACCCTGCCAAACCGCATCTGCCAAATACCGCATATTTGGTAATTCAGTTCTCGTTTGTAGCCCAGCAATGGTGGATTCACACCCGTCTTCCTCCCACAGTGATGGCGACTTATAGCCGCCCTCACACCCACCCAAGAGTCGTAAATTTAAAAAAAGACGAGGGTGATGAAAAGTTTGAGCTCAGCAACACTTGATCTGATGAGAAGAAATCAACTTATTAAAAAAAAAAAAAAAATCCTAGAACAATGACTCCGGGAAGGTAATCAGGTTGATAAGAATTAGCATGGCAGGGGTTAAACGTACTTGCGGTTTCATTCTCAGGGGATTTATCTTGGAAAGATCATATTATCTGACTTGTAAAACCTGCTTCCATGAGATTAGATGTGCTAAGCCGACTCCGTGCCTTGTTTACTCCTGCATAGTTCTTGACTTTTTACATGGGTTTTATTCGTCCCTGTGTAGCATATAACTCACGGGTGGAGAGGTTCCCCACATACAGCTCTTCTAATCAAGGTGGAGTCAAAGCCCTTTAGTTTCATTAACTCTCCCCTTCTTAGTGGCTCCCTTCAACCTCTGTCTCTTTGCTGCACTGGTGCATCTTTATCTATTATCTGTTGCTACTTCAATGACCACTGCTCCTCCGAATTGTCTGCTTGCATCCCTCAACCACTACAGTGGGTGCATTGCACCCATCTGGCAACATATTCTCATCTCTTTTCTGTCCAACTTTCTAATGCAAGAATTAACTGTTACTCCCAGTCATTCATGCATTCAACAGGCCAACTCTGGAACTGTTTCCAAATATCTGTATTTCTTACTGAATATGATCTTGAGTCTTTCAAGCGCAGTGTGTTCAGGCATCTCGAAGTGAACGAATCTTAAATTGGCTGCCTGTTATGTTATTTTTTTGTTCTTGGAAAGAACAATTTGCAGGCTCCCGGTCTTTGGTTCCTTCTTCCTTGCATAAAAGAAATTCTGGTCGCGTAATTAAAAAAAAAAAAAGATGTTCAGAAACTTGAAAAAGTACAATGAAGGAAAATGTTGAGGTAGTTTGTTTACCTCGTGTTTGAAACATTTATTGAATAAACACTCCGTGCACTTACCTGTTCTGTGTTTCACCCGCTGGAATTGTGTTTCTTGTTTCAGACATTATTTTTTTTTTGACAGAGAATAAACTGCCACTTAGTCTGGTACTAGGCCCACAGCAGCAGTGTCTGTTCCTCTCGCTTCTGCCTTATGACACTACATACTGTATTGGTTTAGTGTGTAGGATGGAGGTCGGTGGTATAGCACCTCCTCCAACTTTACTGCAAATTTCAGGAATGCTTACTGTCACATGGAATGACTGGGAATAGATTTGAGAAGTTTCTAGGTTCCATTGGAGGTTAACAATTTGGTGCAGAGTGGAAAAAGGCTCTGTTACTCAATAATGTGGGTTCTGAGGCTCCGAAGATTTTCTACAACCCGCCAACACTTCAAAAGAATGAGGGAGATGATGGATATACCACCACCCCATGGCAACAGAGGTTATTTTACACTCCACAAGTGAAGGCTGTCATTGAATGATTCATTTTTCGAAGGAGGAAACAGCAAGATAATGAATCTATGGACGACTGCATAGCTGCAATACGGGTACTGGCGAACAATTGTAATTCTGGAACACAGTTAGATGAGATGATCCGTGACCAAGTCGTCGCAAGGAAGAGATATCTGCGTCGTCTTGAGCAGTTCCTTCAGAATAAGGATTTTACATTGGAGAGTCTACTGAACCAGCCCGAAGCCTACGAGAAGTCTGTAAGGGAATCAAGAGTCGTGGGAAATCCGTCATCAAGTGATTGAATTGAAGTAGCAAAATTTGGCACCACAAACAACGAATCATAAGTTGGAGAGCAGAAAATATCGCAGAAGTTCAAGCCTCCACAATGAAGGTAAGGAATTGTGTGCACAAGCTCCGATAAGCTAGGTAATTATCCTTATTTTGTGGAATGTCCTGCCATGTAAATCTTGTGTCGATGCTGTGTGAGTCATGGACTTTGGGTGATTGTGTGCTGCCCATTAGGGAGAAAGGAGAATACTGTATCTACATAATATAATGAAGTACATAGTTCTGTACAGTGTGATAAAATTTTGGCATTGTCATGCACACAGAAGAGGGATCACAGGATGATGTTTTTGGCAGATGTCATTGCAGATCAGCATAGAAAGTTAGAACTCCAGGTTGACATGGGTGCTACAGTGTGGGTGCTCAGGCTACCTTTAGCTCATAAACAGTTCTGGGACGCTGCCTTGGACACTACAACTACTAAATCTTATGGAGTTGGATGCATTCCTTTCGATGTGGTTGGGACCCTACTGGCCCATGTAACCATCAGTGGTCACCATGTGTCTATGGAATTTTGCATAGGTTAGTCTAGTGTAATAGAAGCCATCATGTGATTTGAGACAGCGACACAATTGGGACTGACTATAATTCCTGCTGCATGGAAAGTTTTGTCAGTATCACTGAACTTCCTGATATTCATGATACCAACAAAGATTGATTTGAAGAACATCATTGTTCCTGTGCGCCATAGTCTCCACAGACTTCCATATCGGTGAGAGAGGAAGTATCCCGTGAGTTTCAGCAGCTTCATTAGGATGTGATTATAGAACAAACTGACACTTTGGAGTGGATTACCCATATTGTGGTACCAAGGAAAATGAATGATAGCATTTGCATATGTGTTCATTTACGGGGTGTTGGATGTTTATCCCTTACTTGCCATAGCACAGCTTCAAACTGTCACGAATCAAATTCGCGACATTTCCCTTTTGTGAAAAACACGAATTATTAGTGGAAAACTCACTGTGTATCGCTCAGTTAACCGTTTCTCTCTCCACTTTGGTGGTATACTTTTCAAAACATTCGTCACTGTTTTAAAAGTGACCGATTTAATGCACGTCACTAAGTGCTCTACTGAGCGATACTTTTGTTTCTTTATTGTTCGCCCCTGCTTGCCTTGACCGTTAGAAAAATGCGGCCTAGTGCTCCGCTTTTGTTTCCCACGACTTAGGCAGTCGAGTGTTTGCTGTGACAGAGAGAGGTCCTGTGCTCCAGAAGTATGAGAGGAGAGGTCAGCTAGCACCCAAGCTCCACTAGTACAGTCCTCCAGTGCTCCCACCCTTGTTTGGGTGATACACAGCATTCATCGACCAGTATTTCTTTTCGTTTTCCTAGTCTTAAGAGTTTAGTTAAGGTGTTTTTCCTAGGCGTAAGAATTTAGCTCGATTGAGTGAGTGAGTACGATCTCTTTATCTGAATTCATTTGAAGTGTAACGTTAAATTTATTTTTGTAATCAATAAATTTAACAGTTCTTTTTCTTGAGCTTAATGTAATGTAAACTCTTGTTTCATTTCTCCACAATTAAGCTTATTTTTATTATAGCTCCTAGCTTGCATAAACGTTTTGCTATTCATAACTGGTACTTAGGCCAGTCTGTGTATTAAACTTAAAATCCGTTGTGCCTCCTAGGAGTTAAGTATCAGCAAGAACCTGATATTATTATTAGTATTAGTTATTTATTGTCAGGGGTGAAGTAACTTTCTCCAGAGGCTAACAATACTATAAACAGCAATTGAGTAATTAGTCTCTGCTGTATACTGTTGAGAAAGTTTATAAATTCTCGTTCTTAGAGAATCGTGCGAAGCAGGCCAGCGTAAAGTAATCGTTGCTTGATTTAGTAAGACAATCATTGTCCCTGCTCGTCAATATTATTGAATAATATTATCAATTAAATAATATTTAGCATATATTTTAAAAAACCCCGTGTTATTTTAAAAACCCCGTGACAATTGGCGACCTCATTCCAGGATATTAACTCCTAGCTCTAAAGCTATTCACGAGATAGTGCTCACTCGTTCATATTTAGGTTTTTATCATTAAAGTTTATAGGCACAAGTTTACTGGTGTTTATCGTTAATTTAGCAAGTGAATTCTTGCTTTATTAATCCAGAGAGTACTTAACTCTATTTAGTACTTTATTTTTGGTAACGCCAGACGATTTTATTCGCTCCTGTGTAGCCGCCGTACCCATTGTGTTAATTATTGAGTCTTCCCAGTCATTTGCATTTTTGCTCTAATCTTTTCCAGTTAACTAGATAAGACTGGTCACCACTAGCTTGTGTCTGTACTCTTTACTTGTGTTATTAGCATTCGTTGCGAAGCAGTCAGTACTCAGTTTCGGTTTGCTTAATAAATTAGCGCCATGGCAGCCAGTGTCTATGTACAAGAAGCTAAAGAAATGGGCCTCACTGACCCAGAAAAAATACAAACCTACGTCCTCTCACGGTTTAATTATGAGCAGGAACGTGAGAAAGATGCTCGAGACGAGTGTAGAATCCAAAGTGAACACGAGCAAGAACAGCGCGAATACGAGCGAGAACAACGAGACAAAGAACAAGAACACGAACGTGCCGAACGTGAGGCATGCGAAAAACATGAACTTGAAGTGCTGAAGCTCAAGTGAGATTCCTTGGCTTCAGACACATCTGGTGCAGTTGGTCCAAGCTCCACGAGCGTTCTCCCTGCACATGTCCTGGCGACCCCACGCATCAAGCTTCCTTCATACAAGGAAAGCGAGCGAATCGAGCCGTACATAGCTCGTTTTGAGGACATGGCAGACATGTATCAACTGGATGAGGCAGCTAAGCGGCTCCAATTTCTTAGTTTATTTGAGGGCCCTGCCCTCGATATTCTCCACAGAATTCGTGGAGACAATCTCACGTATGAGATGATGAAAGCTGCACTCACTAAGGCGTATGGTCTCACAGTAGACGACGCCAAAGTTCAGTTCATGCGAGCTCGTCTCCAAGACAAGGAGACAGCTGTTCAGTTCCTCGACCGTCTCACAGCTTACTTAAATGAGTGGATGGAGAAAGATGAAACTCCTTCCACGCGTGTGGGGATAATTGACCTTATGCTGCGTACACACCTAGAGAGGTCGTGGCCTGCTGAGCTCATAGCACAGCTTAAGATCTGCCAGGTGAAAGATAATAGCCAAATGGCAGAGAAGGCTGACGCATTCTTTACTGCATACGGGTACCAAACTCCTAAGCAAAACACCTGGAACAGAAAACCTGATAAATCTGGGAAGCCGTCTCAGACTGAACCCCAGCAACAAGGCCATTCTCAGAATAATGGCCAAGGTCCAAAACTGCAGTGGAAGGACCAGGGGCAAAAGACTCAGAAACCTGAGTGGAAGAGGTACAACAAGTACCCTAACCAGCAGCAGTATCAGCCACGCAACCAACCGTCGGGACAAACTTTTTCACCACCAGCTCAAAAGAGGCAGGAAGCGAATACAGCCTTCATTCCTCGGCAGCAGCACGCTGGTCACGTCCCTACCAGTATGGGTACTCCCCCACAGTTCACTAGTCCCACAGTGACAGTGAACCCCCCTCCACAGATGGCCAATGTTCCATCTTCCCAATATAATCCTCAAGGCACAATGTTTGCCACATCAATTCAGCAGCCTCATGAGTGGCTAGCTGCTTCCTCCACAGGCCCTCCCACAGGTGACAGTACCTTCCTTGTTCAGCCAGGGTTTGTGGGAGACATTCCTGTGAAGGTCCTGAGAGATAATGGTTCCTCAGGTTGCTCTGTCAAGCAGAATCTAGTTCGGCCTGAGCAGTATACAGGTCGACAGATCCATGCAAACCTTATTGATGGATCAGTGAGATTGTTCCCTGAGGCATGTATCCAGGTGGCATCTCCATTTTATACTGGTACGACACTTGCAGTTGTCATGTCAGAACCTTTATTTGACCTTATAGTAGGCAACATTACCGGTGTCAAAGATAGTTGCACCGAACATGACGCTACTCAGACTTCGGCTGCTGCGGTAACACGAGCCATGGCTGAGGCTCCAGACTGTGTCACCCCAGTGATCATTGAATCGCCGCAAGATCTGATGTGTAGTCAACTTGTTGTACAAGAACAACATTCTGACCCGACACTCGCTGCCGTGCGGAACAAACAAAAGGGTTGAGTAATTAAGTATTCACGGGGAGGTCGAGCCAAGTTCCTTCATAAACAAGTACAGCTCTACTGTGAGTCACAAACACCCGAGGGCGAGGTTCGATTGCAGTTTGTCGTTCCCGCCAAGTACTGCCTAGCAGTGTTACAATGGGGTCATTGTTCAACCTCAGGAGGTCACATGGGCAAAAGGAAGACCTAGGGCCGTATCCGAGCTGACTTTTTCTGGCCAGGGATGTGACGGGACATAGATAGTTTTGTCCGTTCCTGCAGTGTGTCAAAGTAACACCACTAATCAGGGATATGTCCTTCCTTTGCCGTTCATAACCACACCTGTAATCTCTGAGACAGTTGAGAGACAGGGTAGTGGTGAAGTGGGTGCAGACCTGACGTCTCGCCCATTGGCCCCACAGGACACAGTATGTCCAGGGCCTGTACATACATATTATGTACCGTAAGTTAAGGGGGAAGTTCGAGAGAGAACTCCGCAGAGGCGACTCGAGGCTATGGAGGACCCGAGTTTGCATAAGGATTCTCAGCTTCCCGATACTAATATAAGTACTGTAGGTTAAGGGGGAAATGAGAACTCCGCAGAGGCGACTCGAGGCTATGGAAGACCCGAGTTTGCACAAGAATTCTCAGATTCCCGACACTAATATAAGTACTGTAGGTTAACCCGTACAGCGTCGCGGTGGTATATATACCACCTGAGCTCCCAGTGACTAGAGCGTCGCGGTGGTATATATACCACCTGAGCTCCCAGTGACTAGAGCGTCGCGGTGGTATATATACCACCTCATATTCGCGCACTTGTAGTAAGTCTTTACATGTCGTGACAGTGTGAACGCGACCTTCTATGAACACCATTGTTTCATTCCACTGTCTCACTGTACAACCTGACCCCTCCAGGCCTCCCTTACCCCCTCCTTGGCCTACCTAGGCCATCACTCTGAGTTGAGCTTTTACGCTGTCAAGATGTCTCAAGCTCGTCGTTCCGGTCTCTCCCAAGAAGAAATAGACAAAGCTCTAGACGATACTGTATCGTCTAAGATGAGTGAAAGTGTGGTATATGCTGATAGCGATGCATCATTAGTGGATAGTGATAGTGAGGATGAGTATTTACCTCCTAATAACGAAAGTGAAAGTACATTTTTTGAATAGTGAAAGTACATTTTTTGAGTAGCATAATGTACTTCAAGCGTTTTGGTTGTTTATGTAAGCACTGAATACGAAAATGTAAGCCTAGAATTGTCATAACTGCATTTTTATTTTCCCCCACCAAATATACGTAAAATCTCTGAAGTCTACGGGATGGGAATGAAAAGTAAGCATTCTTATATACGAAAAAAAAAAGTATTTCCTTGTGGATTTGAGTGACTTGATCTGTGAAACTCATGTTTTTTATTTTATTTTACCTATTGATTAGTATTCCTTTTTTCCAAATACCTTACTTTTCTGTTACAGTAACTTTTCTCTAATTTCTATACCTTTCATCTGCATTTTATGTTACATTTTTATGTCTACAATATATAATATATCAAGATATGTATATTTTGTGAATAGTTTAGTCTATTGTAAGTATTTTGGTATCTTAGACATGTGTAGTATATGGATAAGGCTTACGAAAATCGTTGTTGACTAGTCGCGACCGAATTACGTAAGGGCTGTAAAACTCTATGGGGGGAAAAAACGTAATTTTCGGCAATGCCCGACATGGGAAAAAAAACAATCTTCGAGTTGAAAACGAACGTTTTCATGAATGAAACTCATGTTTCTTCAGCATTTCTGACCCATCTAGCCAATAAAATTTTTTTCCATAGTCCCGACGCTGGGCGTGTACATATAAGCCAAATCAGCCGACGCTGTACGGGTTAAGGGGGAAGTTTGAGAGAGAACTCCGCAGAGGCGACTCGAGGCTATGGAAGACCCGAGTTTGCACAAGGATTCTCAGCTCCCCAATATTAATATAAGTACTGTAGGTTAAGGCACAGGTTGAGGACCCGTGTGCAGTTCGAGGCTATGGAAGACCCGAGTTTGCACTAGGATTCTCAACTTGCCGACACTAATCGTGTGCTATAATTAATGGCGACCTCGAATGTACGAAGCTTAGGCTGTCACTTGTATTTTTCAGCTAGAGCGTACTTTTCGTAGCATGTACTGATTGCTAGGCAGAGAGTAATTGTAACGTAATAAGAATTTTGTCTCATTGACACTTTTGATGCTCCACCTTAATTGGTTTTGCAGGTACAGCAATGGGTGTAGCAGTTTTGCTGTGCGGGCCAGCTGATCGTCTGCCGCATGCTGCCGCCTCTTCTCCTCTGCCTTCGTTGTCGCCATATTATTATTTACTGTGTCATTTTACACATAGGTACAATTACACTACAACTGTCACACCTACACCGTGTATTACATACACCACGCTACACAACAATTAGTTGTCAGTGTAAATGTAGCGAATTTTCACTCAATTTGACCTGAGTACAGGATTTTCACCGTCGTCACGGAGTTTTTCCTTTAAGCTTGCTTCTATTAATGTAAATACAAGGTTTTTTCGCTAACTGGCGACTGCGACTTTCTCCTTTAGCAGGATAGCACACACTCCACAGTGTGAATCTTGTGTGAATGACTTAGGATGTGTACATATATATATATATATATCCACAAATTTTTTCCCATAAGGAAAAAATTTAATTTTGTAGGGGCGTAATGTCACGAATCAAATTCTCGACATTTCCCTTTTGTGAAAAACACGAACTATTAGTGGAAAACTCACTGTGTATTGCTCAATTAACCGTTTCTCTCTCCACTTCGGTGGTATACTTTTCAAAACATTCGTCACTGTTTTAAAAGTGACCGATTTAATGCACGTCACTAAGTGCTCTACTGAGCGATACTTTTGTTTCTTTATTGTTCGCCCCTGCTTGCCTTGACCGTTAGAAAAATGCGGCCTAGTGGTCCGCTTTTGTTTCCCACGACTTCGGCAGTCGAGTGTTTGCTGTGACAGAGAGAGGTCCTGTGCTCCAGAAGTGTGAGACACAGTATTCATCGACCAGTATTTCTTTTCGTTTTCCTAGTCTTAAGAGTGATGAGAAATAGGGAGGTGAGTATGGAAGTTAAGAAGTCACTGCATGATAGTATTGTGATCCCTACCCTGACGTATGGAAGCGAGGCATGGACCTTGCAAGAGGGGAACAAGTCAAGAGTGAGAGCAGTGGAAATGAGTTACTTGAGAGGAGCATGTGGAGTGACGTGGAGGGACAGGTTGACGAATGAAGAAGTGAAGGAACGTTGTGGGGTAGATGTGGATGTGGTTGAAAAGATTAGGAGAAATACACTGAGGTGGTTTGGACATGTGAAGAGAATGGAGAATGAAAGACTGACTAAGAGGGTGTATGTAGGTGAGGTGGAGGGAGGGAGAGGGAGGGGTAGACCGAGGATGAGGTGGAGGGATGGAGTTGAGAGGTATATGAGGGAGGGGGGGGTGAGTTGGGGGGAGGGGAGTCAAATGGTGGGTGACAGAGTGACTTGGAGGCGTTTTGTCTGCAGCCACCCTTTGCGGGATTAGGGCGTCGGGCTATAGATAGATAGATAGATAGATAGAAGAGTTTAGTTAAGATGTTTTTCCTAGGCGTAAGAATTTAGCTCGAGTGAGTGAGTGAGTACGATCTCTTTATTTGAATTCATTTGAAGTGTAACGTTAAAATTATTTTTGTAATCAATAAATTTAACAGTTCTTTTTCTTGAGCTTAATGTAATGTAAACTCTTGTTTCATTTCTCCACAATTAAGCTTATTTTTATTATAGCTCTTAGCTTGCATAAACGTTTTGCTATTCATAACTGGTACTTAGGCCAGTCTGTGTATTAAACTTAAAATCCGTTGTGCCTCCTAGGAGTTAAGCATCAGCAAGAACCTGATATTATTATTAGTATTAGTTATTTATTGTCAGGGGTGAAGTAACTTTCTCCAGAGGCTAACAGTACTATAAACAGCAATTGAGTAATTAGTCTCTGCTGTGTACTGTTGAGAAAGTTTATAAATTCTCGTTCTTAGAGAATCGTGGGAAGCAGGCCAGCGTAAAGTAATCGTTGCTTGATTTAGCAAGACAATCATTGTCCCTGCTTGTCAATATTATTGAATAATATTATCAGTTAAATAATATTTAGCATATATATTTAAAAAACCCGTGTTATTTTAAAAACCCCGTGACACAAACAAAGACACGGAGCACTCATTTTAGCCAAATAGACCTTTCAAATATTCATCCACATGTCTTAAGTGGAAAAGTGTCTAGAGAAAGGAAAGAAGTTGCTTGTGGCCTTCATGGATTTGGAGAAAGCATATGACAGCGTGGATAGACAAGAAATTTGGAAAATATTAAGAATATATAGGGTAGATGGGAAGTTTTTGAATGCCGTGAAGAGTATGTATGAGGGTGCCAAAGATTCAAAGCCTGTGGATAGTGAACTGGGTGAATTTTTCTATCTGAATGTTGGACTGAAATAGGTATGTGTCATGTCGTTATGTCTGTTCAATCTGTATGAAGATGGGGTTATGTGAGTGGGTAAGGTACGACAGTGGATGTCTGAGCGGCCCTCATGAGAGAGGGCAGCGTTCGGAAACTTCCTGTACTGTTGTCTGCAGATGAAACTGTATTGTTAAGTGAAGACGAAGAGGAACTGCAAGGCTTAGTGAATGAGTTTTGGAGAGCGTCTAAGAAACGGAATCTAAAGGTGAATGTAGCAAAGCGTAAAGTTATGGTCTTCGAGAGAAATTAAGTCACTGAATGTGTAGTGAGGTTGGCTGATAAGGAAATGGAAATTGTGAGTGCATTTAAGTACTTGGGTAGTGTGACTAGTAGGGATGGAAGTTTGGATGATGAAGTGTTGGAAAGGGTGTAAAAAGAAAGAGAGGTTGCTGATTCTCTGAAAGCAGTAATAAGAAATAGGGAAGTGAGCATGGAAGTAAAAATGTGGCTGTATGATAGTACTGTGATACCAACTCATAATGTATGGAAGTGAAGCTTGGACCTTGTAGGAAGGGCACAAGTCAGGAGTGAGAGCAGTGGAAATGAGTTATCTGAATGGAGCATATGGAGTTACATGGAGAGACAGACTGACAAATGAGGAACTGAGGGACCGTTGTGGTGTGGATGTGGATGCGATAGAAAGCTTTACGAGAAATACACTGAGGTGGATTGGCCATGTGGACAGGATGGAGACCGAGAGACTACGGAGGAGAGTGTATGTGTGAGGTGGAGGTGGGGAAAGGGAGGGGGAGGGAAAGGACGAGGTGAAGGGATGGAGTGGAGAGATATATGAGAGAGTGGTGTGTGAGCTGGGTGGAGGACAGTGAAATGGCAGGGGATAGGGAGACATGGAAGCGATTTGTTTGTGGCCACCCTGTAAGAGATTGAGGTATCTGGCAATAGATAGACAGACATTTGACTGGTGTATCACCGGCTCATCCTGGAACTATCTTCTTGGCATATCACAGCATTCATAACTCGTGAGGGATTGTTCCAAGTCAAAAGGGTTCCATTTGGTCAACCATAACTCTTGAGGTACTGTTCCAAGAAGAGTCCCATTTGGTCATCCTTCAGCAGGAGCTGCCTTCCCAAAACTACTGGATAAGCTGTTAGTGAATATCTCTGGTTGTGTGCATTACTTGAATGACATAATACGTGCTGGTTGGACCCAAGAGGAGCACGACAAGCTCCTCAGCATGATCATGTGGAGGCTATGTAAGGTCAGTATTATGGTCAGGATGGATAAATCTGTCTTCTCTAAACCTGAAATTGATTTCTGTGGGTACTGCATTTTGCGCTCTCCTGGATGCTCCAGCCCCCTCAGACGCTGAAGTACTATGGAGTTTTCTTGGTTTGTGTGGCTGGTTTTTCCACTTTGTCCCTGAATGACTATTGTAAATCAAATGAACACATTCATCCAGGAAGGATGTATCCTTTAAAGGACTTCAGAAGCAAAAGATTCATTGCAAGCTATCAAGCATGCTATTACCAACTGTTTTGCACTTTAATCATTTGATGCACAGCTCCCTATATTTGTGACAACGGATGCCATTGATAAACGGATCAGTGCAGTACTGTCACAAGTAGACAGCTCAGGCAAAGGGTGTGTTGTATCATTTTAGAGCAAAAGGTTTAATGAGAATGAAAGCAAATACTCATTATCAGAAAAAGAAGCTTTAGCAGCAGTGAGTGCAGTGGAGCACTGGAAGTAATAATTATGGGGGAGCTCTTTAACCAGAAGGATGGACCATTTCAGCACTCAGCACAATCCTTTCTTCATGATTTTCGGGACGTGCTGCAGCACGAGTGGCACGCTGGTAGTCACACCTGGTAGCCCACCTTTGTCATACACTCTCCATTACGTACCAGAAATATAACTCCCTGTGGTGGACGTTTTGTCTCAGCTCCCAGTAAATATAAGTATTGCTTTGGATGAGTTGGAGGGTGACTCTGAGATTGTTGCTGTGCTTGGTAATGGAAGGCTGTCGGTTGTCTCGGAACAGGAGCTCCTCGAATCAAACAAAGATCCTGAAATTGATGCACTATGTAAACAGTTTCTCCATAGACTTTCACCATCAGTGAAGCGTGAGAAACAGTGTGGCACCCGTATTTCCAGTTCTGTCACGAGCTGAGTGATAACAATGGAATGGTCATGTATGTAATATGGCAAGTCATAGCGCCATCTTCACTTCATCAGCAGTACTTACAGCTTGCTCACAAGGCACATGACCGTATTGTGAGAACTAAACATTATCTGCGAAGCCTGGCTCTGTGGCCGTGGATAAGGTTGTGGAAGATATGGTAACAGGATGATCACTGTGCCAAGCAAGTGTCAAAGCACTGACGAAGCAGACCAGAATGGTCTCTCTTCGGTTTTTGCCATTGCCAACACAAAGTTGGTCCAAATTGGAGATTGATGTGGTTGGCCCAATTGAAGGGGCGCCTGCTTCCTCCCGTTTTGCGATATCTATGGTGGAGTACAGATCAAAATGGGCGAAGGTGGCACTGTCTTCCTCATGTAACTAACTCTGATATTTCATTTCTAAGTATTTTATGGGCAAGAGAAGGATATCCAGACGAGATAGTTTCTGATAATGGACCGCGTTTTTTCAGCAAGGAGTTTGTAACACCTGCAGTAGCGTGAGATTAAGCACTCATGTGCAAGCATTTTTTTTTTATGCTAGGAAGAAGAAACCAAAGGCCACGAGCCCGCAATAACCGTTCCTTCCTAGAGAAAAACAAAATACAAGAGAGAGCCACATTCAAGATCCAATCATTTCGAGATGCCTGGACACACTGCATTTGAAAGATGGGAGATCATAGCTAGGAGGAAATACAGACAGAGAGAGACAGTTCCAGAGTTGACCTATTGCATAAATGAAGGACTGGGAGTAACGGTTAACTCTTGCATTAGAGAGTCGGACAGAATAGGGATGAGAGTTTGCTGCTAGATGGGTGCTACGCACCCTTTGTAGAAACGGAGGAATACAAGCAGACAGTTCAGTGGAGCAGTGATCATTGAAGTAGCAAAAGAAAAGAGATAGAGATGCAACAGTGTGGCGAAGAGACAGAGGTTGAAGGGAGCCAGTAAGAGGAGGAGGGTTTATGAAATGAAAAGCCTTTGATTCCACCCTATTGAGAAGAGCTGCATGTGGGGAGCCTACCCACACATGAGAGTTGTACTCTACACAGGGACAGATAAAACCCGTGTATAGAGTCAACAATTGTGCAGGGGTAAAGAAGGAACGGAATCGGCTTAGCACCGCTGATCTCTTGGAAGCCGATTTTACAAGAGATGTAATATGATCTTTCTAAGATAAGTCCCGAGCGAATGAAACTCCAAGTATGCTCAAGGATGATGCAAGATTGAGCTGAATATTAACTAACATTAGTGGGTACACCTGTGGAAGATTGTGTCAGGTTAATAAGTGTAAGAACTGAGCCTTTGATGCATTAAAAACAACAAGAATATTTTTATCCCATTCAGAGATACAAGCCAAGTCAGACATTAGGTATGCCATAGCCTCATCCCTTCTTTGCTGAAGTAACTGCTGAGATGGACGTTGCAGGACCGAGTGGAAAGGTGAAGGGTGGAGTCATCAGCGTACAAGTGGATGGAGTTAGATGTACAGCTTAGAAGGTCGTTGATGAATAAAAGGAAGAGAGTTGGTGATAGGACAGAGCCCTGAGGAACACCACTGTTGATAGATCTAGGAGAACAATGGCTGTCTACAACAGCGGGTATAGAACGACCAGAAAGGAAGCTAGAGATGAAGGCACAGATAGAACGATAGAAACCGTAAGAGGGCAGTTTGGAAATTAAAGATTCATGCCAGACTCGATCGAAAGCCTTTGAGATGTCAAGTGCAATGGCAAAGCTCTCGTCAAAGTCCCGAAAGGAGGATGACCAGGAGTCTGAAAAGTAGGTGAGAAGATCGCCAGTGGAGCGCCCCTGACGGAACCCATACTGACGATCAGAAAGAAGGTTGTGATAGGAAAGATGCTTTAAAATTTTCCTATTAAGAATTGACTCCAAAACTTTTGAGATACAGGATGTTAAAGAAACTGGACAATAGTTAAAGGGTTGGGAATGGTCACCTTTCTTTGGGACTGGCTGAATGAGAGCAAACTTCTAACAAGAAGGAAAGGTACAAGTTGACAGACAAAGGCAAAAGAGTTTACTTAGGCAGGGTGTAAGCACAGAAGCACAGTTCTTGAGGACAACCGGAGGGACTCCATCAGGCCCATATGCCTTGGTATTGAGGCCTGTGATGGCAGAAAATACATCAGCCAAGGAAATTTTAATGTCAGCCATGAGGAAATCAGAGGGGAGAAGTGCTGAAGGAACAGCACCGGAGTTGTCTAAGGTGGAATAGGAGGAGAAAGTCTGAGTGAAGAGATCTGCTTTATCAGTAGAAGAAATAGCTACAGAACCATCTGTGTAGAAAAGAGAAGGGATGGATGATGAGGTAAAGTTGTTAGAAAGGTTTTTGGCAAGGTGTCAGAAGGAGCGGGAAGAATCTGAATTGGAGAGTTGAGAGCATTTATTACAGATGAAATTATTTTTTGCACAGCGAAGAACAGACTTTGCACGATTCTGGGCAGAAATGTAAAAAAAGATGTGATTCAGGGGTGGGTTGGCCCCGGTACCTTTTATAGGCCTTCTCATTCTTGCGGAAAGCATTAGGACTAGCGTGATTAAACTAAGGCATTCTTGCATTAGTCAGAGGATATGAGAAAGGAATGTATGCTTCCATGCCTGAGAGAATAACCTCCTTAATGCGCAAGGCACATTCAGATGGCTCCTGGTCATGGAAGCAATAATCATTCCAGGGAAAATCAAAGAAGTACTTCCTGAGGGCCTCCCAATCTGCCACAGACGACGTTTCCCTGGAGAGTCCAAGGCCGTACCGGAGTGATAGGACAGGTTAAGGTAATAAAGTTGTGATCGGTGGAGCCCTACGGAAAGATAAGATTTACGGTGTAAGCAGAAGGATTAGTTGTAAGGAAAAGGTCAAGTATGTTGGAGCTCTCTCCAAGGCAGTAAGGGATATGGATAGGGTGCTGTACAAGCTACTCAAGGTCATTAAGGATAGAGAAGATGAAGGTTTATTCACCAGGTGGATCAGTCAAAGGAGAGGAGAGCCAAAGGTGGTGGTGACCATTGAAATCTCCGAGAATGGAGATTCTGGAGAAAGGAGAAATGGATAGAATGTGTTCCATCGTAGAAGTAAGATAGTCAAAGAATTTTTGATAATAAGTAGAATTAGGGGATAAGTAAACAGTGCAGATATATTTAGTCAGAGAATGACAGGAAAGCCGAAGCCAGAGTGTTGAGAATTCAGAAGAATCGAGTTCAGGAACATGAGAGCACGATAAGTTGTTGCGTATATATACACAACAGCCACCTTTGGCTTTGAAATGGGTATTGAGAAAATAGGAGGATACAGAAAATGGTTTGCTGTCAGTTGCCTCAGACAGCTGAGTCTCAGTTAGGAAAAGAAGGTGAAGTTTAGAGGATGAGAGGTGGTGCTCAACAGAGCGAAAATTATAGGAAAGGCCACGAATGTTGCAGAAATGAAGAAGTGAGTCAGACAGTGGTTCCAGGCAGCTCAAGTCGTCACCAGGAGATGGGCGGAAGGAGGGGGCATTTATGGTCCCCCCCCCCCAGGGGACTCGGAGGCTGTGTGATGAGAGGCCATAATTTGTTACTGAATTTTGGATAAAGGAAGTGTAGTGTGTGCTGTGCATGTAGTTTGGTGTTGATAGTTAGAGAAACTTGTATTGGAGAGGATGCTGGCCTACTCTCTGTGTTACTGAGACACTGAAAAAGTTCATCAAAGGGGGATGGTCAGAAACTAGTCCTAAGGGCTGATGAAACGGGAGCTCCAGCTTTCCCTGTCATCACATTTCCATCCACCTTTGGAGTACTGCCCTGCTCGATTGGTGCTACAGTCTACTCCTCTGATGTAATGGTGCTGTCAAAAGGTTCAACCGCATTTCAAAACCAGGCTACATGGCATACATCCTGATATCCTGTTTAAATATCAGGTGTGTCATCCACTGGAGCACAACAGGGCCACACCACACTGCACCACAGGAAACTCACCATTAGGGATTCTACATGGCAACGTATGCAGCTGGAACGGCCTGTCTTCTATTCTCATGCAGTGGATGACGACAACACTACCCAACGTATGCAAGGTCAACAGGAAAGAAATAAAAGATATTATTATACTTTTCTCTGCACCAAAGTAACAGATTTCAAAGAGGGGGATTTTGTCCATGCGAGGTGAGGAAGGTACCTTCCAAGATGAGACCACGTTATTCTATGCTAATTCCAACAGAAGAAAAAGTCTGGCTTTGAACATTTTGCATCGTTGATGACTCTATAAGAAATACAATATACTTGGCTTGTGCTTCTTTGAAAGCACGGGCGTCCATTTCAGTCAGTTTGGAGGATGACACCATGGTACAGGAAATGGACCCTAATGAGGTACCAGAGCGCGGCCACTGTCGCTACTGGGCAGGATAAACGACAGCTACAAGAGGAACGTGAGTCACCAAACGGCGGCAGAGAACTGCCTCCTACTTGAAGTGGTCAGAGAAGGTCGCTTCCAGATGGTTTTAAAATGTGAGTTAAGTGATATGTAGCTATAGAAATTTTAGTGATGGTATTCAACTGAGGTACGTTTTTTTTTTTTTTTTTTATATGCGAGGAAGAAGGAACCAAAGGCCATGGCCCGCAGTAACAGTTCCCTCCAAGAGAAAAGCAAAATACAATAGAGAGCCAAATTCAAGATCCGATCATTTTGAGATGCCTGGACACACTGCGTTTGAGAGACTGGAGATCATAGGCAGCAGGAAATACAGACAGAGGGAGACAGTTCCAGAGTTGACCTGTTGCATAAATGAAAGACTGGGAGTAACGGTTAACTCTTGCATTAGAGAGTTGGACAGAAAAGGGATGAGAGCCTGCTGCCAGACGGGTGCCACGCGCCCGCCGCAGAGGTGGAGGAATGCAAGCAGACAGTTCAGAGGAGCAGTGACCACCAAAGCAGCGATAGAAAAGAGATAAAGACGCAACAGTGCGGCGAAGAGACAGAGGTTGAAGGGAGTCAGCAAGAGGAGGAGAGTTAATGAGACGAAAAGCCTCTGACTCCACCCCGTTGAGAAGAGCTGTATGTGTACATAACATATAATAAATGAAATATTCATTTTACATGACGTGTCGTGGATTTCGGGTTTAAATATTCCCACCCAAGACAGCACAATTTTTGTAAAAACTTTTCTGTGCTGTATAATTTGGGTAAAATATTATTTATCGCTAGATAAATCTGGTCATGGATAAAACAACGAATTTAGTTATAATGATACAATAATGTTAAGTTTCATTTCATTTACTTCGTGCACGAAGCTGCTCGAAGCTGTACAGTTCTCTCCTTGCCACCAGCTAGTACAGACGTGCCTTAAGCATTCTTCAAGAATTATCCATCTCTCTCTGTTATCAATACCGTCAACACCACTGCTAAGTACTCAGCATATTTATTGGGCCTAACATATTTACACTGAGTACTGATCAAAACGCCATATTCACATACCGTATATTATAATGGTGAGTTGTTGTTTCGCTTTATGTTAGTTTATAATTAAGACCCCCTACAGTGATAATAACTAACATAAATTGGTGCCGTGACCAGGATTATATCTAGTGATAAAGAACAGGGGGTTGCGGGTGTGAGAGCCGAGCGTGCTGTGTCGGCAAACAACCATATGTTGCGTGGGGCACCAGGGGAGGCTGCACGTGGTTGGAGGGGTGTCTGGGTAGGGTTTGAACCCTCCCCAGTAGAATATCCGTCCCCTTTGAAGAAAGTAGCCTTCTTTGGGCATTCCTATGTCCAGAGATTCCCACTAGGTCGTCCGGTGCAGTATCCAGACGATGCTCCGGCCTTTTATGTCCGCAAATTTGGCGTGCCTGGTGTTAAAGTCAGCACAATTAGAGATAGTAAGGAATACCAGGACCTCCTAACATACAAGCCAGACTTAACAATTCTGATCGTTGGGGGGAACAACTTATCCCTAGATGCGGACTTGAATCAGTTGGCCCTCGATATAGAAGCCCTGGCTAGGGAAATTTAGGATGAAACAGGGGGCCACTGTCTCATTGTCGGCATCGAGAAAAGGACGAACCCCCGAGATATGACCTATGAAGAATACATCTGGGCCAGAAATGGAGTGAACCAGCACCTCAAGAGAACTTTTCCTTTCACAAAGGCTCGGTTTATCTTCATGGGGATGAATGAGTCTGACCTGTCTTGGGATGGGGTACACCTGGATACACGAGGCAGCAAAAGGGTGTTTGATGGCCTTCTGAGAAGAGCGTGTTGCTTTTTTGGGCAATAAGCTCCTTGTGAGGGGGTTTAAGGTTTGATCTCCTGGAGTACCTAACATACTACCCTCACAGGGGCTTGACAAAAGTGTCAAAATTTTAATATAGAAATCTGGCTTAGTTTTAATTCATTTTATTTTTATTTAGATTCGCCCAAGAAAGACTACATTCAACCTGAAATTCTGCATTGTTGTCATCTTCTTTCACTTAATTGCCTATAATTAAAATGGATAAAATAAAATCATTAAAGAGGCTTAGAGCTGCCAAAAAGGGAGCAGTCACAAAACTGACCGCTAACTTAACAGAATTTATAGAACATGCCGCAACCGTTCATGATATCAAAGGAATGAAAGTGACGGTTGAGAATATCCTCACTGAGATCGAGTCTTACAATCAGGAGTTGTATGAATTATATCCTGATGAAGACCTAGAATAAGAAGTGGTCAGTGATACAAAATATATTAATAAGGTCAACAGACACTTGATCGAATTAGAGAGTGCTCTCGAATTACCCGCCAAGGACTCGGTAGTACAAGAACAGGCAGAGAGTCGGAAAGCAATGGGAATTAAATTACCGTCTCTGAAATTGCCAGTATTTGAAGGTGATCCCATTCAGTGGCTGGGTTTTTGGGAGCTATTTGACTGCAGTGTGCACTCCCGAACAGATCTGACAGACATCCAGAAATTTACATATCTTAAGGGACAATTAAGTGGTGAAGCACTCCGAATTATTAGTGGATTCAGTTTGGTAGCAGCTAGTTATGACTCAGCAGTCACAGTTTTAAAGAACACCTACGGTCAAGAAGACTGCATAAAGGCTGCTCACATAGCCAAATTATGTAATTTACCTCCTCCACCTCATGAAGTGAATGAACTAAAGGACTTTTCTGCATCATTTGAATGTGTGTTAGAATCACTACTTTCAATGGGAGTGACTGTGAGTGAAATTTGTGCTGTTTTACTCCATAATAAACTCCGTGGTACACTTTCGGAAGTGATCAAACGTGAACTTAAAGAAAAGTGGTTGGAGGTAGATGATTACGTTCGTGTGTTAAAGACAGAGGTATGTAACATCGAAAGTAGACAGAATCCCTTAGAACATTTGGGTGAGACCGCTACGGCAGCATGTGCAGTGAAGCAAGTGAAACACGCTGAGCCTATGCAGAGGAATGGATGTAAATTATGTTTTAAACCAGGACATTTCTGGGCTAAGTGTACAAAGTATAAAGTAAAAGGGGCAAAATTAAAGAGAGCAAAGCAATTGAAGCTGTGTATCGGATGTTTGTCGGCAGATCATGGTAGTCAGGGTTGTACAAATCCCAAAGTAAGGCCATGTCGATATTGCCAGCAGAAACACTACAACTATTTGTGTCCGATTGCTCGTTCTGAACCCCATGAACAAACAGTAACCCAAGAACCAACAGTGACAATGGCTGTGGCTTCGAGTCATAATGCAGTGTTGTTGCCAACGATTCAGATCCCATTGGTTACTCAAACGGGCCAGCAGAGCAAGGTTAGGGCTCTATTAGATCAATGCTCACAACGTACCTTTGTTCTAAGATCAAGTTTAGCAAACTTGAAGGTAAACAAGATGAGAAAGGAACGTTTGCAACTGCAAGGATTTACTGGTTCTAGGGGTAGTGATGAGTATGAGGTAGTGGAGTTGTTTTACCGCCATCGTAGAAAGGTGCTCAAGTTGAGGGCGGTGGCTGTAGGCGAACTACCTAACTATAAGCCAGGGAAGGGGTTGCAACATAATGTGCGGGATCTGAAGGCTCGAGGCTACAAGTTAGCAGACCTAAGTGTCACTAGTGGGGATATAGTCGAACTGCTGATTGGGGCAGACTTCTATTATCACTTTGTACACGCTGGCTATATAAGGGAAGGAGGCATAATTTTGTTACCCACAATTTATGGTTATACACTGAGTGGCACTTATCGGTCAGAAGAAGAAGGTACTCAAGTAGAGCTGGTAACTGTTCTGAAACTGGCAGTAGATCCGATAATGGAGTTAGCAAATATTGATGGCAGGAATACGGCTCCAGAAATCAAGGATCTGACAGCTCTGTGGGACTTAGATCACATAGGTATTAGTCCCAATGAGACCGATAAGAAGGGAGAGAAGGTATTAGGTAACTTCTATGAAACGGTACAATATTCCAAAGAACAGGGACAATATGTTGTGGAATTACCATGGAAAGAATATGTTTATAAGTTGCCTGATAATTTTAAGTTAGCCTTGGGCAGATTAAGAGGTGTGTAGCGTAAATTCATAAAGGATCCCAACTATTGCAAACAGTATAGTAAAGTCATCCAGGATCAATTAGAAAAAGCATTCATAGGAAAAGTGGAGGACAAGAGTCTGGTAGGACATCCTGTACACTATCTAGCTCATCATGGTGTCACTAAAGATAGCTTAACAACACCAATTAGAGTAGTGTTTGATTGTTCAGCTAGAGAGCATGAGAGGGCATAGAGTCTGAATGACTGCTTACACGCAGGCCCATCTTTGGTTAATGACCTCACACATATATTGTTGCGCTTTCGGTGTCATCGTTTTGCCTGGGTGAGTGACATTGAGAAGGCATTTCTTATGGTGGGGTTATCTGAAAGGGATAGGGATGCCACTAGATTTCTTTGGCCTGTTGAACGTTTATATCTAAATAGCCCTTACATTATATATAGGTTCAAGGCAGTATTGTTTGGAGCCACTTGTTCCCAATTCCTCTTGAATGCCACCATACAAAAACATTTATCGGTGGTCCAGGAGGATAAAGCCTTGATTGATAAATTAAAGAAAGGGTTGTATATTGACAATTTGCAAGGAACCAAGGAAGATGAGGATGCTTTACAACAATTGTGTTGGGATGCCCTGAGAGTATTTTCAAGTGCCAATTTGTCCTTAAGAGAGTGGGTAACAAACAGTGTGAACTTGCGGAAGCTGCTTCACCTAAAAGGTTTGGCTTCTGAAGTTCAGGACAAGGTAAAGGTACTTGGCATTGATTGGCTAACTGATATGAATATGTTACAGGTGAGGGGACACGAAAGCAGACCCACAGTATTGACGAAACGTGAGGTGTTGAGTATAACTGCAAGTGTGTTTGACCCTCTGGGAGTATTATTGCCGGTGACCATCCATGCAAGAAAATTTGTGCAAGATCTATGGCGTATAGAATGTGGGAGGGATGTTCCCATACCGGAAAATATGGAGGCTGAATGGCAGGGGATATATGAGGATATGATTAACAGTACCAGTATTGTATTTCCCCGCCAAGTCACTGATAGTAAAAAGGTCACGCTGCATCTATTTAGTGACGCAAGCACCACTGCTTATGGTGTAGCAGCCTACTTAGTTAGTGAGGAAGTAGTAGATTAGCTATGGGAAAGGCCAACGTAGCACCCATTAAACCCCTCACCATACTAAAATTAGAACTGACTGCTGTCATGCTAGCACTCGTCTCGCCAAGTATATTTCTGAGGCCTATGCGGATGAGTTAAGCATAGAAAAAATATATCTCTGGATGGACAGCCAGATAACCCTATACTGGTTGTATAGTAAAAAACTGTTGCCTGTATATGTTCAGAACAGAACTGACGAAATAAAGGCATTAGTCCCTGATGCTGAATTTTGTGTCTACAAAGAGGAATCATGCTCAACCACAGCAGAGGATTTTGGGGAGGACCAAGGAGCTAAAGTACAAGAGGATGGTGACAGTTTCCCGAGGGATTAAATGAATCAGGAAGAGGACCAAGACATTCCATGAGGAGTGGACTGTGTGGATGAGCAGGGATGTCATCAGAATTGGCATAGGAGAAAACCTGATAAGTTGAGGGATTATTTTGTGAATAATTAATGTTTAGTTTGGATTATGGATTTTGTTTGTATACATTGTGTAGTTTTGTCGGGATGTCAAAGGACTAGGGGGAGAGTAGTATTGAGAAGCAGGATTCGCTAATTAGGAAGTACTGGAAGGTTCTCAGTATTTCTCACAGTTGTGTGTATACCTGTCTATATCTGCATCTATATCTGTCAACTGGGGCGGTGGCCGAATCAGTAGTGAGTTGGCCTGCAGTCCTATGGGACCCAGGTTCGAATCCCTTCTGGGGCAGGGAAGAGTTTGAGGATCTGAATTTCATTAAAGCAGACTTTACTGATTTGCTAGTTGACCTGCCAACATGTAGAAATACCCCTGCTAATACCAATACACCAGTCCTGTATGAGACAGCCCTAGCATGTATTCAATATGGCTGGTGGGTGCCATCGCAGAAGTGGAGACATGTATAGGTGTATGGACGTAGGAGGACTCCTGAGCCTTGGTAACGGGCTGTGAAGCCTATGGCCAGAGTTGAACACATAGAAAAAAAAAGTCTATCTATCCATATTTTTATTTATGTATTTATATATATCCATGTATCGGTCCGTTCCTCTTTACCTGACTATATGTCTGCCTTCTGTCTGCGTCTATCACACGGAGCTTCAAGCAATAAAACAATTTATATAAGCTCTGTCAGGATAGTTAATCATCCCTAGCTCATCACACATTCTCCCCGTTCCTTACGGAGTTATAACAAAAATTATCTGGAAATTACTTTGGATGGATGTTGTCGTGTGGCTGAATTTGAGACTGGAGAGAGATGCCTTCATGTTGATGCACTGACATAACCTGGCGACTTTACTGCCTGATTATACATGCGTCCCTCAGCTATTTGCCAAAATCCCAAAAGGAGGACAGCGGACTGTAGAAGAAAAACAGCTGAAGCCTGTTGACTGCTGAGTTCACGTATCAGATGAGCCTGTATCAACAACATCAACAGCAACATTAACAGTAATATTTAAGAAGTGCTTAATCTCTTCAGTCTGAGGACGTCATTGTTGAGTTATTCATGCTCCTACCAAACAATTTGTATCTAGCGTTCGGGGGCACCTGGGAGCGCAAGGGCGATGGAAGATTGTATCAAACCCCTTCGGCTCGAAAATGAATCCAGAAGTGGTGGTGTACGAAATTATTTTAAATGAGGAAGTTTTTCTTGGAAAATTACTGTATTTTGGGTCATTATTATCTGTAAATTATTGTAGCTGGTGCATGTAAATGACCACTACATCAGGCACCACACATACAAATGATCACTGGGCCAGGCATCACACATGCAAGGCGGGCAGAGGCAAAACAGAGCCACATCTGATCCTCTTCACCTGAATAAATAGATGGTAATTAAATCCCGGTGTGAGGGCAGGCGGATCTTACACTTGGGGTTAATGAGGTGAATTGAATGTCGGATTTCTCATTAGGGTGGTGGCTTGGAAGATGAGGGAGTAGGAGTAAGAGGAGGACGAAGAGGAAGGGGAGTTAAAAGCAGAGAGGGCTGTTGGAAAGACAAGGAGGACAGGTCAATGGGAGGGGGAAGGAGGTGGGGGAGGAGGAGGAGGAAAAAGACGGAAGAAGAAGAAAAGGAAAACTGGAGGACGGAATGTAAGGGAAGGGGCGAAACGGAAGGTGTGGGGGGGGGAGGGAAGATGGAAATTAGAAGAATGAATGAATGTTGGGAGATGAACGAAAATAGGAGGAGGAACGGGAAGGGGAAGCGCACTGGAAAGAGAAAGAGAAACGAGAGTGAGTATGGAAGGAAGAAAATGACAATGGAGAGATGGGTATGGAAATGTAGACAATAGGGAAAGGAGGAGTTGAACGAGAGTGCACGAATTACACGATTTATAAGTACTTATCCACAACTACATATAATCAGGAGAATTAAAGGTCTGATTCTTCTTTTAGGTGGAGGTGGGGAAGGAAATGCGGGTGAGGAGGTAAAAATGTGGAGGAAGAACGTTTGAAGGAAGAAGTGAAACGAGAGATGAAAGGAAGGAAGGTGGAAGGAGGAGGCAATGTGTAGATGGGAAGAGGTAGACAGAAAATAAGCTGAATAAAGGGAGACTGAGGAAAATAATATGGGGGGTAAAGGTGGTGGAACCAGGAGGAAAAATATAGAAAAAAGTAGGTGGAAGGAGGGATATGGGAGTATGAGAAGAGGTGAGAAGGACATGAAACACGACACGAGAAAAAGAAGAAGGGAAAGGGCAGTTCGGAAGACTGAAGAGGGAAATTGTCGGAAAAGGGAAGTCGAAGGAAGGGCATGGGAAAGGAGAAAACTCAGGGGAGAAGGGTATGTGGGGGAGAGGAAGGTGGAAGAAGAAGGAAGTTCGGGGAAAGGATGATGGAAGAGAGCAAATGGGAAATGGTAGGAACTGAAGGAGGAGAGGAGGGCGAGTATGAGAGAGGAAGAAAGAGGGACAATGAGGGGAAGAGAAGGGAAAAGAGGGATGAGATAGGAAGAAGCGTGGACGGGAAGGAGAGGAGGAAAGCACTCTGTCTTAAAAGTATTTCATCATAACTTTAATTAGGTGAATTAAATGCCTTGATTCCTAATTAAAGTCGTGTGGGGAAGGTGAGGAGGAGGAGGAAAACGGGGAGGGATGGAAGGGAGAACGCTAAGCAAAATAGAGGCTGGGAGGGAGGGGAAAAAATTAGATACAATGAAGGTGGAGGGAGGAAGAGAGGACGCAGGTCGAAGGAGGAATGAAAATGGAGTGAAGGAAGGTCGGCTGAAGAAGGAAAATGTGAATGAAGGAAGGTAGAATGAGAGATAATGAGATGAGGAAGGTGTGAGAAGAAGAAAAAGGAAGGTGGAGGAAAGAGAAAGAATGAGGAGGGGAAGGTTGGGAGGTAGAGAGGAAATAAAGGAACGGAGGGCGGTGAGCGGAGGAAAAAAGAGGGAAGGTAGGTGGGAGGAGGAGAGGAAATGAGGGAAGAAATATGGGGCGAGGAGGAGAGAAAGAAGGAAAATGGAGGGGGAAGAAGAGACGTTGGAAAAAACTTATATTGTAATTATTGTATCATAGGTACAAGGTAGGGTAGTGGATGTTGGAGTGGCCCTGGTGAGAGAGGATAGTGTTTGGAAACTCCCTGTACTGTTGTTTGCAATTGATACTGTGTTGTTGAGTGAAGACGAAGGGGAGCTGCAAGGCTTGGTGGATGAGTTTGAGAGAGTGTGTAAGAAACGGAATCTAAAGGTGAATGTAGGGAAGAGTAAAGTGATGGTCTTTGAGAGAGGTGAAGTTAGTGAATGTACAGCGAGGTTGGATGGTGAGGAATTGGAAAATGTGAGTACGTTTAAGTACTTGGGTAGTGTGATGAGTAAGGATGGAGGTTTGGAGGGTGAAGTGCTTGAAAGGGTACAACAGGGAAGAAAGGTTGCTGGTTCTTTGAAAGCAGTGATAAGAAACAGGGAAGTGAGCATGGAAGTGAAAAAGTTACTACATGACAGTATTGTGATATCAACTCTAACGTACGGAAGTGAAGCTTGGACATTGTTGGAAGGACACAAGTCAAGAGTGAGAGCAGTGGAAATTAGTTATTTAAGAGGAACCTGTGGAGTCACGTGGAGAGACAGGCTGACGAATGAGGATATAAAGGAGCGTTGTGGTGTTGATGTGGATGTGATAGGAAGCGTTATGAGAAGCACATTGAGGTGGTTTGGCCATGTGGAGAGGATGGAGGGTGAAAGACTGACGAAGAGAGTTTATGTGAGTGAGGTGGAGGGGGGAAGACGGAGGGGGAGGCCGAGGATGAGATGGAGGGATGGGGTGGAGAGGTATATGAGAGAGGGGGGAGTGAGTTGGGAGCAGGGCAGTGAAATGGAGGGGGACAGGGCGACTTGGAGGCGATTTGTTTGTGGCCACCCCAAACGGGATTGAGGCGTCTGGCAATAGATAGATAGATAGATAGTTTATTCAGGTAAATTAAATACTAGATTCCTCATTAAGATGTTTTGGAGAAAGAAATGTAGAGAGAATTGGCTGGGAAGGAAAGGTAGAGGAGAAGTGGGGAGGAAATATTGAGCTGTGTAAGTTGAGGAAGAAATGATGGGGTGAGAGTAAAGGTGAAGGGGAAAAAGAAATGGAGGATGGTGCTTATAGGAGGAGGAGAGGAGGAGGCGCCGGGGAGAAGATGTATTAAGGGGAAAAACAGGGAAGGAAGGGGGAGAAGTGAAACAGAGAGGGGAAACGGAGGTAGGAAGTAGGGAGGAAATAAGGGGAAGTTGGAAAGACAAGGAGGACAGTGCATGGAAAGAGTGAAAAAAAGAAGAGGGCTGGTGAAAGTAAAAGGTAAAAACGAAGAGAAGAGAAAAGCAGAAGTAATTCCAAGTGTAGAAGGTGGAGAAAAAATAAGGGGAAAGGGCAGAGAACGGAGGGAAAGGAAGGGTGAGGGGATGGAAAGAAGACGTATGGTGTCTTGGAAAAAAAATATCAGTAATTTATTAACTAAATTCAATGCCTTATTCATTATCCCATGTACGATGTCGAAATCGTTTTTTTTTTTTTTCATCCTGTCTCAAGACACCGTTATCCTCCGCAGGGAAGACTCACCATAGTCGGAGGATTATGGCAGTTTGCTGTTGGCCCTGACGCTGCGAAAGGTCACCCCATAACTACACAAAATTTTCGCATTAGCAAAAATAAAAAAGGAAAAAATAAAAAACATCTGTTGATTGGAAGGGTTTAGGTGCTTGGTGGTGGGAAAGGAGGGGGAAAGAGTGGAGGGGAATATAGAAAGAGATGAAAGGAGGGAAGGGAGAGAGGAAAGATAGGATAGAAGAAGAGTCGGAAGATTGGAAGGTGAGAGGGAGAAGTGGAGGGAGGGGAAAGAGGAAAGAGAGGAGGGGAAAGAGAGAGGAAGGAGAGGAGAAAGAGAAGAGAAGAGAAGAGAGGTGAAAAGAGGGCAGAGAGAAAAGGAGAAATGAGATGGGTAGAGGAGAGGGGGAAGAGAGAATGAGAAGAAAGTAGAGGAGGAAGGGTGCTGGCAGAATCCAAGGGAATGAAGGCAGGGTGACAGAAACTATTTACCTTACCAAAAAATTTAAACTTAAATAATCAGGGAAATTAAGTGTATGTTTGCTCATTAACCCTTTCAGGCCGAGGACGTCATTGGTATTTTCTTCTAGTTGCAACCAGTGTGTTCAGCTTAGAAGACCAGCCTTGTAGTGTTGAAAGCTGTTTCCAAGCCGGCAAGGTGCAAAGTTAATCCATAACTGTATCAAATCTTATTATCTTGTTTTTGTTTTTTTCTTGGAGGGAACATCCTTCTGGCCTCTTGGCCTTTGGTTCCTCCTTCCTTGGATAAAAAAAAAAAAAAAATCTTCGAGCTGTAGAGGACAAAGTAGCTGGTGGAGGAGTGGTGGATCTGGCTTTAAAGGCGAGGAGAGAGGAACCTATGTCTGTCAATTTATATGTCTTTTTGTCTCCAAATAAATAAAGAAATATAGATAGATAGATATATATAGATATAGATAGACAGATAGATAGATTGATAGATAAATATCATCATCAGCCGTTTGAGTATCCACTGCAGGACCGGTCTATCCCAACCGAAGACGGGACGATACAGCCAATGTATCTCTACCAAGTGGCTTAGGCTGTCTGGTAGAGATTGTATGTAGGGTGAGATTGTATGTAGGGTGCTTGTAGGTGTAATTGTAGTGTTGGAGTGGCTTTGGATGTGTGTGTAGTCTGTGAACCAAGTGTAATCTGCCCACACAAGCCGACTGGGTGCAAGCATACTTTATAGTATGCGACACTGGTTCAGCCACAGCATCCCGTGTGTCCGCCAATGCAGTACTGGCTGGGTGAACACTCCCAAAGTTTATTATTCTGGCGGGGCGCGAACCCTGGCTCACCCGTGTACGAAACGCACACTCTACCACTGCTCCACAGAGGCTCCAAATATATGTATATATATATATATATATATATAGCCAGACGCCTTAATATATATATATATAGCCAGACGCCTTAATCCCGTACAGGGTGGCCACAAACAAATCTCCTCCACGTCGCCCTGTCCCCCGCCATTTCACTGCCCTGCTCCCAACTCACACCCCCCTCTCTCATATACCTCTCCACTCCATCCCTCCATCTCATCCTTGGCCTTCCCCTCCCTCTCCCCCCCTCCACCTCACTCACATTCACTCTCCTCGTCAGTCTCTCACCTTCCATCCTCTCCACATGGCCAAACTACCTCAGTGTGTTTCTCCTAACGCTTCCTGTCACATCCACATCCACACCAAAACGCTCGTTTATATCCTCATTTGTCAGCCTGTCTCTCCACGTGACTCCACAGGCTTCTCTTAAATAACCAATTTCCACTGCTCTCACTCTTGACTTGTGTCCTTCCAACAGCGTCCAAGCTTCACTTCCATACGTTAGAGTTGGTATCACAGTACTGTCATGTGGTAACTTTTTCACTTCCATGATCACTTCCCTGTTTCGTATCACTGCTCTCAAGGAACCAGCAACCTTTCTTCCTTGTTGTACCCTTTCAAGCACCTCACCTTCCAAACTTCCATCCTTACTCATCACACTCCCCAAATACCTAAACACACTCACATTTTCTATTTCCTCACCATCCAACCTCACTGTACATTCACTGACTTCACCTCTCTCAAAAACCTTCACCTTACTCTTCCCTACATTCACCTTTAGGTTCCGTTTCTTACACACTCTCCCAAACTCATCCACCAAGCCTTGCAGCTCCCCTTCATCTTAACTTAACAACACAGTATCATCTGCAAACAACAGTACAGGGAGTTTCCAAACACTACCCTCTCTCACTAGGGCCACTCCAACATCCACTGCCCTACCTTGTATCTAATTTATTACCCCATCCATGTACAGACTGAACAACCATTGGGACATGACACATCCCTGTTTCAACTCAACCTTCAAATAGAAAAATTCACTCAGTTCACCATTCACATGCACTGCAGCCTTAGCACCATCATACATACTCTTCACAGCATTCAACAACATCCCATCTACTCCATATATTCTTAATACTTTCCACAATCCTTGCCTATCCACCCTGTCATATGCTTTCTCCAAATCCATGAAGGCCGCATACTTCTTTCCCTTCTCAAGAAAGTTTTCCACTAAAGATCTAAAAATTAATATCTGATCTACACAACCTCTTCCCTTCCTAAAGCCTCTCTGTTCTTCTCCAACTAATTTCTCTGTTCTTTCTCTAACTCTGTCAATAAGTATCATACCATACACTTTTCCTATTACACTAAGAAGACAAATGCCCCTATGATTACCACGCACTTCTTTTTCCCCTTTTCCCTTGTACAAGGGAATAATTATACCTGACTTCCAATCCTCCGGGACTCTACCTTCCTCCCAGGCTAATCTGCACATCTTCCACATCCATTCTACTACTATCTGTCCCCCATGCATCAGCATTTCACCACACATTCCATCAATTCCTGGGGCTTTCCCCATTTTGACTTTCTTCATTGTTTCCACAACTTATATCCTACTGATTTCTTCCTGTCTTCTCACCTACCTCCTTCTCCCAGCCATTCCCCAGCCACTTATACTCGCATTACTTCCATTCTCTCTCTCTTTCTCTGTCTGTCTGTCTGTCTCTCTCTCTACATATACTGGTATATAACCCAAATCAAGGGCCCGTGACCCCCAAACCCACATACATTCTTAATATGTGTGATGCAAGGATGGTTTTAGGGGATTCAAAATTCAGATCTGGGTCATTTGAGGTCACCGGTAAAGTGTTCACCATTTTTGGCCCGGGCAATGCCTGGTACCCCTGCAGCCTTATTTTGGGCATGGAAACTCGAATGACCTCGAGTTTTGACATAGACTATGTGAGGTTGACTTCCAAGGTCACTGATCAGAGGTCATTTGAGGTCATCGGTAATACATGCACGAACGACTGGACCCAGCAGCCCATTTTTTGCAATGGAGACTCACATGACCTCCACTTCGGACGTAGGCTGTGCGAGGTTGACCTCCGAGGTCATTTGAGGTCACCGGTATTAATAAACAAGTGCACACAAATACTGTGCGTTAGTCTGCGAAAGCTGAAATAGTTCACCTTCTGCCTCCTATTCACTTGAGCTGGTGGTGAAAAGGACAGTCCAGTCGGTCGGTTGCGTGGCTGATACTGCTGCTGGTTAGGGTACTTGTTGTACCACTTCCACTCAGGTTTCTGAGTGTTTTGCTCCTGGTCCTTCCTCTGGGATTTTGGACCTTGGCCATTATTCTGAGAACGGCCTTGTTGCTGGGGTTCAGTCTGAGATGGTTTCCCAGATTTATCAGGTTTCCTGTTCCAGGTATGCTGCTTGCGAGATTGATACCCATATGCAGTAAAGAATGCGTCAGCCTTCTTCACCATTTGGCTGGCATCTCATACCTGGCAGATCTTAAGATGAGCCATAAGTTTAGTAGGCCACGACTTTTCCAGCTGCATGCGCAGCATAAGGTCAATAATCCCTTCACGTGTGGAAAGAGTTTCATCTTTCTCCATCGACTCATCTAAGTAAGCAGTAAGCCGGTCAAGAAACTGAACGGAAGTCTCTTTATCCTGTAAACGTGCCCTAATGAAGTGACTCTTGGCGTCGTCAACTGTGAGACAGTACGCTTTGACGAGTGCGGCCATCATCATCTCATACGTGAGATTGTCTCCACGAATTCTGTGGAGAATATCAAGGGCATGGCCCTCAAACAGGCTAAGAAACTGAAGCCGCTTAGCTGCATCATCCAGCTGGTACAGTTGAGCCATGTCTTCAAAACGAGCTATGTATGGCTCAATTCGCTCGCCTTCTTTGTATGGGGGAAGCTTGATGTGTGGGGTCGCCATAATGTGTTCAGGGAGAACGCTCGTGGAGCTTGGACCAGCTGCACCAGATGTGTCTGAAGCCAAGGAATCTCACTTGAGCTTCAGCACTTCAAATTCATGATTTTTGTGTGCCTCTCGCTCGGCACGTTCGTGTTCTCGTTCTCTCTTGCGTTGTTGTAACTCGTATTGACGTTCTCTCTCTCGTTCCTCATGCTGTTCTCGCTCATGTTCTAACTCGAGTTCACGTTGTTTTTGTTCATGTTTGTGCTGTTCTCGCTCGTGTTCGCGTTGGATTCTACGCTCTTCACGAGCATCACTCTCGCGTTGCTGCTCGTGACTAAGCCGAGAGAGGACATAATTCTTAATTTCAGTTGGGTCTGTAAGACCCATATCTTTGGCTTCCTGAACATAGACGCTGGTGGACATGATGCTAACTCAATCTAATAAACTAGCGACTCAGTACTGACTGTGATTTTTGCAAAGATGTCAATAATCAAGAATAAAGAATGTAGGCACAGGTTAGTGGTGACCAGTTTTAGCTAATTAAATTGGTAAAGAAAGAAAATTAAACAAACAACTGACTGTGAAAACTATTATGTAAATTAATAAAAATGAATCAATAATCACCAGTAAGGTAGTGCCTATAGACTTTAATGATGAATACATAAGTATGAACGAGTGAGTATTATCTCGTGAATAGCTTTAGAGCTAGGAATTAATATCCTGGAATGAGGTCGCCAATTGTCACGGGGTTTTTCTAGGTGTAAGCAATATTAAAGGATAGCTTTTTCAAGTATATGCAATATTAAGGGATAATATTCAATAATACTGAGAGCAGGGACAATGATTTGTCTTGTGAAAATCAAGTAATGATTTCTTTAAATGGCTTGTTTCGCCGATTCTCTAAGGACGAGAATTTATAAATTTTCTCAACAGTACACAGCAGAGACTAATTCATCACAATTGCTGTTTGTTAATACTGTTAGCCTCTGGAGAAAGTGACTTCATCCCTGACAATCAATAACTAATGCTATTAATGATATCAGGTTCTTGCTGATGCATTAACTCCTAGATGGCACAATGGATTTTAAGCTTAATACAAAAAGACTGGCCTAAGTACCAGTTATGAATAGCAAAGCGTTTATGCAAGCTAGGAGGTGCAACTAGAATAAGCTTAACCGGCCCCATCCCAACGTTTTCTGGGCACTGGTACGCCCCAGTCCCAACATTTTTGGACCTTTTTTTTTTTTGGCTCAAACATCCGCTTTTGGTGAGAAACATCGAAAATTCATAGAGAAATCGCTCACCTGAGGTTTAAAATACTCGATCTAGGTATGAGTACCTCCTTACCTGACTGGGTTTTCTAACAGGCTGGCACCAAAGAAAACGAGTTCTATGGGAGGGTAACTATTTTATCCACTCATAAACAGTATTTATTTACTTGGTATGAATTTATATGTAGTACAAGAGTATATTGGTTTTCAAACAGTAATGTAGGCATTATAAGCATTGTTTCACTCACTAACTCATCACCATTCATGACCTTTTTTTCCCATATTACCTGATCATCATTTCTGACTGTTTCTTCCTCTAATGCTATGTAAACTTTGTCCTCCACACTGTCATCGATTGGGGAATCACTCTGGCTCTGAATGTCTTTATTGGCCAGGTCACTGGTAACAGGTGAATTGCCGAGACAATGGCGTGCGGGGGGGGGAGAGGTTATGCGGTGTAAGGCATTGTCCCTGCTTGGCATCTTGTAGAGGAATAGAGGAAGGTGTCCCGTGTATACGTGCCAAAAATCACTCGCGAAACCACTCGCAAAAATTGAAAATTGTGCAAATTAGGGACCTTGCAATGTTGCCGCGTTAATTCATGTCTCCGGGATATGAGTGCACATCATGTGAGGACGTGAATTCACGTGTCCGGGACGCGGCGGGCTAATATGGAAAATAAAACACGAGTTTACATTACATTAAGCTCGAGAAAAAGAACCGTTAAATTTATTGATTACAATAAAATAAATTAACGTTACATTTCAAAATGAATTCAAACTAAGGAGATCACACTCACTCGCTCACTCACAAGCTAAACTCTTAAACCTAGGAAAAAATGAAAAGAAATATTGGTCAAAGAGTGGACTAAGCAGATGACTGGACGTCGTTACTGGAAGGACACTGCACTCGCTGAGCCTCTCGCCTATCACACTAGGTGGAATTTCAGGAACTGGACAACGGCGGCACTGCTATGCTCTGGGCCCAACCTGCTTTCACGGCGTACAAACCTTGACTGACTTCAAATCGTGGGAAAGAGGCAAGTGTTGTGGCCGCATTGCTAACGGCTAGAATGAGCGAAACACGCCCATAATAAATCGCTCAGCGGAAGTGCTAATGTCTCGCACAAAGACGATCATTTATGACACATTGAAAAATTGCCTGAAAAACACTCCCGACCGGGTGAATACATAACGGTTAAACTGAACAATAAACACTGGGATTCCACTAGAGTTCGCAGTTTCCCACCAAATGATGTCATTAGCCGACTCGTGACAGTTGGGTTTATGATGGAAGAGTTGAGAGACAGGATGGGACTAGTGTATTGGTGTTCTGATGAGGAGAGGTAGATTGAGACGGTTTGGGCATGTGGAGAGGATGGGGGATTATAATTGGGTGCAAAAGGTCAGAAGTGTTAATACTGGGGGTGGAGTTGCGAGGGGTAGACCGAAAAAGACGTGAGACGAGGTCATTAAGTGTGATCTCAGGGTTAATGGCCTGAACAGGGAGGCTGCCATAGATCGAGCAGCATGGAGAGCTGCCATTAGGTGGCCAAGGTTGACGCATGCAAGCATGTTGGAGCCTTCAAAAACGAAACGATTATAATTATTATTATTATTATTATTATTATTATTATTATTATTCAGTTGCGGTAAAAGTGGGTTTTGCTGCATTTTTTGTCATGGTGCTGCTACTGCTGATGCTGTTTGTTGTTCTGTTCTTGTTGCGGCCCCAGGATTATCACAAACGTGAATACAGTGAACTGTAGGCTCATGTTTCTCTTCTGCAATTCATTTCAGTCTTCAGGAGATATAGTGGTAGATGACAGACATTTTTAGAACCTGGTAGCTGTATATCAGTGCCGAATGTGATGGAACCCCTGTTCAATACACATAGTCTTGGGCGGAATGAGTGAAATTTTAGGAGTAAGTCCATCTAAGACCAAGCCCGCCATCTTTCTTACTAATCTTACACGCCATCCAGCTTCAAAAATTTAATGGCTTCTTTCCCATACTATGTACTTTTTTACATTCTTAGTCTACCTCCCACTTTATTTCATACCCTCTTCTTCTTATCCCGCTCCTCCTTTTCTCATACTATTCCCTCTTTTTGTCCTCCTCCTCTTCCTTCTCCTTCTCATGCCCCCTTTTCCTGTTTCTCTTACACTTCCATCCTCCTGTCTTAGATTGTGCTCATTCTTTTACTTCCTCATATTTCCTTCAAAAGAAATGTATTACACATAGTGACACTTGAAACCTAATAGACTACTAGCAAGAAACGTAAGGTGAGATTTCAAGAGAGAAGTGTTAAGTCCATCAAGATTCTTTCACTCCCACCAAAGAAACGATCGCTGAGAGTTTTGTGCCTAGTATGAGAAGTTTCTTGCCTTGAAGCTGGCTGATGGATTTTTCCTTTAAGAAATTGCCTTCAGGTACACAATGACCTGAGTGATGCTTCTGGGACATTCCATTAGGTTTCCTTCGCGTTTCCTCTCAGTGAGGCACTGATTCTAAAAAGAGCTCTTGCTTTTGCGTCATCAAGTGTTTAACCTTCAACGAAGTAGCGGTAATTCTTAGCCAGACTCCATTCCTGTTTCACGTTATCATTAGTCCATGTTTCCTCATCTCTTATCCCATAAAATCTTCAACCCCCACACTCTCTTATACCTCACTCCCTGCCCCTCAATCTCGTATCCCTCGCACCTTTCTTTTCATTCATTGCCCCTCATATCCAATCCTCATGTCACCCGACATTCACTGCTACCCGTGACACTCCTACCCCTCTCATCTCTCGCCTCACTCTGTCCATCACTGGCCTTCTCATTACCTCGCCCATTTTCATTACCTCGCCCCGTATGTCTCTTCCTTTACTCTTCTGTTTCCTCCCCTCATTTTATTTCTGTTCCTACTCTCATAACTTCCTGCATCCAAATTCCCTTCCCATTTCGCCTCACTCTACTATTCATCAATCCTCATCCCTTCAACTCTTCCCCTACCGACTCCTCACTTTCCTCGTTTTCTCGTACACTCCTCTCTCCTCAACTCTCTCTCCTGCTCCTCGACCATGCAACACGCACTTGTCGAGCTGAGAGCCACTTCGCCCAGACACTTGCAGGAAGGTCCCTTGCTCCTCCAGTATCATTATTTCCCTGTCCATTTCGTGCGTTCCATTTCTACCCATGAAAGCAGCACGATGTTCAATATGCCTTAATCCAGGTCTCACGCACTCGTTGGCATCTCTCGTGCCATCATTTAGTTTCCAGCACACACACACACACACACACACACACACACACACAATTTGGAATGTATTTTCCTTACTCACTCCCCATTTCAGGCAGAATTGATCGTCCACTGCATGTTCTCTCCTGCCCTCCAGCCACGTCTGCTCACATGCTAATTTACTATCTTGTGCCAAGCCAAGTTTGTGCTTGGAGTGGCAGAATTAGCGTGGATGAGGCCGATGCTTGAGCCTCGGGTAGCACCTTCACCCTCCAGTTAATAAGCCTTGTGAGTGTCCCAGGGGCACGAGAGTTCTCTGGAGTTGAGGATTTAGTTTGTGTGTGTGTGTGTGTGTGTGTGTGTGTGTGTGTGTGTGTGTGTGTGTGTGTGTGTGCATTTGTGAGGGTGGGTTCGTACGTGCTGAGATAAAAGAAGAGCCTTCTTAACTAATTTTGTGCAGGGCGGAATGATTAAGCTTTGATTATTACTTTAGCGGATAGAGGATACACCTTTATGCTCAATGTTTTCACCTGTCAAAGATCCGGGGGCCCATTTTAGCACAGTATATGACTCAGTTTAGTCAGAATGAAAGGTTGATTTGAGCATTAACGAAGGAGACCCATTCCTACATCATAATTAAGGCTCACTGCGTTTCATGCACGCATAACTTTATTGAAGCTGTGAGAGCAGCCAAGTTCCGTCAGATGAAAACAAATTGACTATAGCAGAGGTGCGATCCCTACCACTTAGAATATATTTTGCAATTCACTCATCAGTCATATTTTCCAGCAGTCACATACTGCCAGCATGAAAAGTTTTGTCGTCTCTTCTGCCTCTGTTTCCATGGAGTTCGAAAAGCAGTGTGGTGGACCCACAGCAAACGGCGACTTAAGACACTGGTCTGAGACCATATCTTAATCAGTCTCTGCTGTTGCTGATTAAACACGCTGTTTTTTAAAGTGCATGAAGAGAAATGTCAGAGATACATCAAGACTTCTGTTACTGAACACTGCATTAGGTAGGAAGACCCTATACGAAGTCACACTGTTGCCATTTCGGAAGATATAATTCAGGTTAGGAAGTTTCTCTCGCTGTTGTGGCCCCAGGCTCACCTGAAACGTGAACACCATGGGCTTGCAAGCTGAATTTGCATTTCACCTGCAGCCCACCGTCCTCCTTTCGGGAGGTAGGGAGGGAGCTGATTGACATTTGTATGACAGGGAAGTGGAGCCGACCAGTGAAGTCGCCCATTTTCAGCTCTACTTTCAAGCAGTGAAAGTGGTAAATGTTTTTCATCAACCTCTTAATGCAATAATGTGTTTTTCATTTTGTTCTTGCTATGACTAGAGATGTTTTCACACACCTGTCATTCTAATTTAGCCTAAAATCGACATCTTCATGGTGAATGCTGAGTAGTAACAAAAGATTACCTCTACATTTGATGCTAATCACGAAGATAGGTTTTGGAAAATGTACAGTCACCCCAAGAAGTGATGGCAGAGTTTCAGATTCCTTCGGTCATGTAACAGCAGGCAGGAATCCCGCCACTGCAACCAAAATGTTTCAGCTGTATGGATTCCTCAACTAGTCACTAATATATCAGCTTGGAACCCCACAGCCGATCACCAATTTATATATCAGCTGAGTTGTGACCACACAGTTCCAAACAAGGTTAACTTGCGTCTGGTCGAAGTCACTTCCGGCTGACACAACTCCACCAATACGTCTTCTCACACACTGGAGATGGTGGGAATCGGTGTAGGATCCTGTTGAAGGAATTTAGAAGGTAGCGTGTGCAGGTGAACTGAAAATGAGCAGATAAAATCTCTCTTTATTGGCCACAGAAAGATACAACTCCGACACTGAGAGAGCTCAGAGTTATTCGTCCCTCTCGTTCAAATGATACGTGCTTTCTACCCTAGCCGGCCGCCATCCCATATGGGTGTGGCGCCGAGTCAGCTAAATCAGAGGTGCTAAACCTCCACAGACAGCTGGGATTTATACATGAATAGAAGCTTATAACTATACCATGTACATTATACACCTCAATAAAATAGTATTGATTACATTAAGGTATACCAACAAGGTAAATATTTCCCCCAAGACTTAAACATATATACAATTCATATTTCTCTATCGCCTTCCCTTTACTCTAGGTTTTGATTAAAAGAAGATGTCTGCGCATCCTATCCCAAGCCACACTTTACAGTGTAATGGCGTGTGTTTGTTTATCATTCACACTTTGTTGTATATTATTAATTATGAATAAACAACTTTATATGTAAATGCAACAATACTGTGAAACTACAACTAGTCATGGGAAACAATATTGGCACCAGAACAGTCACTGCACTGATACACATTCAATGAAAACTAAGTGAATATATGGTAAAACTTCTGTGCCTCCATTACATTATATAAAATAAAATATATCTATATCACGCTAAGAATTATGTAAAAAGAATAACATGAGGTAGTGATATATTAGAAGTTAACACAGAGATACTTCTCCCGATCTGAACGAATTTGTAACGCATTACTCCGCATGCGGCGCGCAACATAACCCCATGTTCCTGATGTATTTGTTTCCCAGGATTTCAAATACAGATGCTCTAGTTTCAAAGACCAATTAAAACTCATGTGACTGCAATACACTCCCTTATTTTCAAATGCTATGGTGATGATACAACAACAATAAGGATGCCGCATCAATGAAGTTTTTCTTAGTAATGTTACCCTACTTGCGGTAGCTGCAAGACCATTCCGCCTTTTATTCCTTGTTGTACCGTCGCCTATAATAATTTGCGACTTTATTCCTAATTCATGCAAAATTATTTTAAGTTGTAAGAAGATACGACAGATTTTACCTCTTTCTCATACGCTAGGCAATGAAGAGGACCAAACCATGAGGGTATACTCTTGCAGTGCAAAAGCACATACTTTTTGCTCTGTCTATTAATCTTCTTTTTAAATAAACTTCTGTGTCCTGCTTAACTGAAAAAGCTCATTTGCAAGTTTTGAACTCAGTGATTTGTTTATAAACATCTGCATTTTCTTTCTCTTGCCAATTGTTTTCACACTGAGGATACTAGGCTATGAAAAAAGTTTGCCATATTCCAGGGAGCTCTGACTCTTGGTATATTTTCGAGGTTTTCCTTATTTTTCATTCATTGATAGTCTTCTGGCTTGTATTAAAACTTCAAGAGAATTTTCTTATTGAAAATCTGGCTAGATGCAGTGTAATAACTGCATGTCTTTGAATAACGCTTGTTTCCTTCCGTGCGTGTAGCCTACTATATTACGCCGTCGCCGCATTCCTGCTTTCTGTCGTCGTCCATGAAGACAACAAAAACAGAAATGACTTTAAATTATTCCAAAGTATGGTAACGGAAATTATTTTATAAATAATAATTACCGATTTTAAATGACTATTAAAGCGCTTTTCTTTTTAATCTTAAACTCCCCCAAAATTGTTGCATTTTACCATAATAGATGTGAACTTCGCAAGTTATTCCTGACCGTCCCTGAGAGATAGATCTTAAATTTCAATTAGTTCCATTAAGGATTTTCTATTATCGTAATTAACGAACTGCTTCCTATAGTTTTGAAATATACCGTAATTTTCACTTACATATTTTTTCTGTAACAATTTCTCATAATAGGTTTCACCATATAAAGATATGAGAAAGAATATGTACATTATCGATGACCGAAAACTTCTGAGCGCTACCAGATGCCCGCTTATCTTGGGGGAAGTACAATGGATGCACCTTCATCTGAGCATTTGCCATAAAAGTACCTGCAGGGAAAGTAGTTCATTGGTAATAATAGGGTTATCAGTAATTCTAATAATTTTGTTCTGAGTTTTATCCAGCTGTTTTAGTACATCCTCTCCACGTCCATTCCACAAGGGTGAGCAATACTCCAGCTGGGAGTGCACATGACTTGTAAATTATAGCAAACTGCTGGCCAGTGAAGAAGTTACAGACTCCGTACAATAATCCAAGTTTCGCTGAAGCGGTTTCAGCAAGTGATCTGAAATGAGAGGTCCAGCTGAGGGTATTGCTAATTGAAACACCGATAATTTTAATACCTCTAGGGATAGGAATATTAGTAGCATTGATGGTAATAAAAAATCGGGCAATATTTGTCTATTAGTATATTGTATATAGTTAGTTTTGCTAGCATTAAATGATTCAGTGTTACTTTGTCTCCATTCCGTGATATTAGATAAGTCTTGATTTATGGAGATTGCTGTACTGAGTTGTGAGTTAGGGATATTAAACTTTGTGAATGGGTGTTTAAGTGTGCATGAACTGTGAAGTGTTGAGTCATCTGCATATGAGTGAATGGGATTATGTGTGATAGATAAGAGATCATTAATATGAATTAGGAATAGGGTGGGAGCCAGAACCGATTCATCTGGCACTTTGTCATTAATCGAGTGGAAATTGGAATATACGTCATCTACTTATATCTTTCTGCCGCTAAGATATTAGGAAATCAAAGGAACATAAGATGATAGGCCATAGCAAGGGAGTTTGGATAGCAGGAGACAGTGCTACACACTATCAAAAGCTTTAGAAATATCAAGGGCTACTGCATGGGTTTCTCCATGTTGGTCAGTTGACTTATGGATGATATGAGTCAAGATATTGGATATATCAATAGTCGATCTTTCGTGGCGAAAACCATTCTGCTTATCTGTCACGGGGTTTTTAAAATAACACGGTAATTTTGAAATAAATGCTTAAATATTATTTAATTGATATTAATATTCAATAATATTAAAGAGCAAGGACAATGATTGTCTTGCTAAATCGAGCAACGATTCTCTAAAAACGAGAATTTATAAACTTTCTCAACAGTACACAGCAGAGACTAATTACTCACAAATGCTGAATTAGTACTGTTAGCCTCTGGAGAAAGTTACTTCACCCCTGACAATAAATAACTAATACTAATAATAATAATCAGGTCCTTGCTGATGCTTAACTCCTATGGCACAACGGATTTTAAGTTAATACAACACGACTGGTCTAAGTACCAGTTATGAATAGTAAAACGTCTATGCAAGCTAGGAGCTATATGGAAAATAAGCTTAATTTGGAGAAATGAAACAAGATTTTACTTTACATTAAGCTCAAGGAAAAGAACTGTTAAATTTATTGATTACAAAAAAATAAATTTAACGTTACAATTCAAATCAAATCAATGAGACGCACTCACTCACTCACACAGAAGCTAAATACTTACGCCTAGAAAAAAAACACCTTAATTAAACTCTTAAGACTAGGAAAACAAAAGGAAATACTGAACGATGAATGCTTTGTATCACCAAGGGGTGGGAGTTTGGAGAAACTGATACTCTGTGGAGCTTGGGGTGCTAGCTGACCTCTCACACTTCTGGAGCACAGGACCTCTCTCCGTCAAAGCCACAACTAGACTGAATTCAAAATACATTGTATGGGCAGGACGCACAAGCCACCGGAAGAAGGCGTGGCTAACGGTTGAGGCAGGCAGAGGCGAACAATAAAAAAACAATAGTATCGCTCAGTAGCGCACTTAGTGACGTGCATTAAATCAGTCACTTTTAAACAGCGATGAATGTTTTGAAAAGTATACTCCGAAATGGAGAGAGAAACGGTTAACTGAGCGATACACAGTGAGTTTTCCACTAATAGTTCGTGGCTTCTCACAAAAGGGAAATGTCGCGAATTGATTCGTGACATTACACCCCTACAAAATTAAATTTTTTCCTTATGGGCAAAAATTTTTGTATATATATATATATATATATGTACACATCCTAAGTCATTCACACAAGATTCACACTGTGGTGTGTGTGCTATCCTGCTACAGGAGAAAGTCGCAGTCGCCAGTGAGTGAAAAAAAAACTCGTATTTACGTTAATAGAAGCAAGCTTGAGGGAAAAACTCCGTGACGACGGTGAAAATCCTGTACTCAGGTCAAACTGAGCGAAAATTCGCTACATTTACACTGACAACTAATTGTTGTGTAGCGTGGTGTATGTAATACACGGTGTAGGTGTGACAGTTGTAGTGTAACTGTACCTATGTGTAAAATGACATAGTAAATAATAACATGGCGACGACGAAGGCAGAGAAGGGGCAGCAGCGTGCGGCAGACGATCAGCTGGCCTGCACAGCAAAACTGCTACGCCCATTGCTGTACCTGCAAAATTAAGTGAGGTGGAGCATCAAAAGTGTCAATGAGACAAAATTCTTATTACGTACAATTACTCTCTCTGCCTAGCAATCAGTACATTCGAGGTCGCCGTTAATTATAGCACACGATTAGTGTCGGGAAGTTGAGAATCCTTGTGCAAACTCGGGTCTTTCATAGCCTCGAACTGCACATGGGTCCTCAACCTGTGCCTTAACCTACAGTACTTATATTAGTATCGGGGAGCTGAGAATCCTTGTGCAAACTTGGGTCTTCCATAGCCTCAAGTCGCCTCTGCAGAATTCTCACTTCCCCCTTAACCTACAGTACTTATATTAGTATCGGGGAGCTGAGAATCCTTGTGCAAACTTGGGTCTTCCATAGCCTCAAGTCACCTCTGCGGAGTTCTCTCTCGAACTTCCCCCTTAACCTACAGTACTTATATTAGTATCGGGGAGCTGAGAATCCTTGTGCAAACTTGGGTCTTCCATAGCCTCAAGTCGCCTCTGCGGAATTCTCACTTCCCCCTTAACCTACAGTACTTATATTAGTATCGGGGAGCTGAGAATCCTTGTGCAAACTTGGGTCTTCCATAGCCTCAAGTCGCCTCTCAACTTCCCCCTTAACTTACTGTACATAATATGTATGTACAGGCCCTGGACATAATGTGTCCTGTGGGGCCAATGGGTGAGACGTCAGGTCTGCACCCACTTCACCACTACCCTGTCTCTCAACTGACTCAGAGATTACAGGTGTGGTTATGAATGGCACAGGAAGGACATGTCCCTGATTAGTGGTGTTACTTTGACACACACTGCAGGAACGGACAAAACTATCTATGTCTCGTCCCATCCCTGGCCAGAAAAAGTCAGCTCGGATACGGCCCTGGGTCTTCCTTTTGCCCAAGTGACCTCCTGAGGCTGAACAATGACCCCATTGTAACACTGCTAGGCGGTACTTGGCGGGAACGACAAACTGCAGTCAAACCTCGCCCTCGGGTGTTCGTGACTCACGGTAGAGCCGTCCTTGTTTACGAAGGAACTTGGCTCGACCTCCCCGTGAATACTTAATCACTCGACCCTTTTGTTTGTTCCGCACGGCAGCAAGTGTCGGGTCAGAATGTTGTTCTTGTACAACAAGTTGACTACACATCAGATCTTGCGGCGATTCAATGATCACTGGGGTGACACAGTCTGGAGCCTCAGTCATGGCTCGTGTTACCGCAGCAGCCGAAGTCTGAGTAGCGTCATCGGAGCAACTATCCTTGACTCCATTAATATTTCCAATGATGAGGTCAAATAGAGGCTCTTGCATGACAACTGCAAGTGTCGTACCAGTATAAAATGGAGATGCCACCTGGATACATGGCTCAGGGAACAATCTCACTGATCCATCAATAAGATTTGCATGGATCTGTCGACCTGTATACTGCTCAGGCCGAACTAAACTCTGCTTAACAGAGCAACCTGAGGAACCATTGTCTCTCAGGACCTTCACAGGAATGTCTCCCACAAACCCTGGCTGAACAAGGAAGGTGCTGTCACCTGTGGGAGGGCCTGTGGAGGAAGCAGCTAGCCACTCATGAGGCTGCTGAATTGATGCGGCAAACATTGTGCCTTGAGAATTATAAGATGGAACATTGGCCATCTGTGGAGGGGGGTTCACTGTCACTGTGGGACTAGTGAACTGTGGGGAAGTACCCACACTGGTAGGGACGTGACCACCGTGCTGCTGCTGAGGAATGAAGGCTGCATTCGCTTCCTGCCTCTTTTGAGCTGGTGGTGAAAAAGTTTGTCCCGACGGTCGGTTGCGTGGCTGATACTGCTGCTGGTTAGGGTACTTGTTGTACCTCTTCCACTCAGGTTTCTGAGTGTTTTGCCCCTGGTCCTTCCACTGCAGTTTTGGACCTTGGCCATTATTCTGAGAATGGCCTTGTTGCTGGGGTTCAATCTGAGACGGTTTCCCAGATTTATCAGGTTTTCTGTTCCAGGTGTTTTGCTGCTTACGAGTTTGATACCCGTATGCAGTAAAGAATGCGTCAGCCTTCTCTGCCATTTGGCTGGCATCTTTCACCTGGCAGATCTTAAGCTGTGCTATGAGCTCAGCAGGCCACGACCTCTCTAGGTGTGTACGCAGCATAAGGTCAATTATCCCCTCACGCGTGGAAGGAGTTTCATCTTTCTCCATCCACTCATTTAAGTAAGCTGTGAGACGATCAAGGAACTGAACAGCTGTCTCCTTGTCTTGGAGACGAGCTCGCATGAACTGAACTTTGGCGTCGTCTACTGTGAGACCATACTCCTTAGTGAGTGCAGCTTTCATCATCTCATATGTGAGATTGTCTCCACGAATTCTGTGGAGAATATCGAGGGCAGGGCCCTCAAATAGGCTAAGAAACTGAAGCCGCTTAGCTGCATCATCCAGTTGATACATGTCTGCCATGTCCTCAAAACGAGCTATGTACGGCTCGATTCGCTCGCTTTCCTTGTATGAAGGAAGCTTGATGCGTGGGGTCGCCAGGACATGTGCAGGGAGAACGCTCGTGGAGCTTGGACCAACTGCACCAGACGTGTCTGAAGCCAAGGAATCTCACTTGAGCTTCAGCACTTCAAGTTCATGTTTTTCTCGTGCCTCACGTTCAGCACGTTCATATTCACGTTGTTCCCGCACGTGTTCTAAGTCGAGTTCGCGCTGTTTTTGCTCGTGTTCACGCTGTTCTCGCTCGTATTCACGCTGAATCTTACGCTCTTCACGGGCATCATTCTCGCGCTGCTGCTCCTGATTATGCCGTGAGAGTATATACTCTTTAATTTCGGTTGGGTCCGAAAGACCCATTTCTTTGGCTTCCTGTAAAAATACAGTGGTAGCCATGGCGCTAATTTATTAGGCAAACCGAAATTGAGTACTGACTGCTTAGCGACGAATACTAATAAACACAAGTAAAGAATACAGACACAAGCTAGTGGTGACCAGTCTTATCTAGTTAACTGGCAAAGAATAAATCAAAAATGTAAATGACTGGGAAGACTCAATAATAAACACAATGGGTACGGCGGCTACCCAGGAGCGAATAAAATCGTCTGGCGTTACCAAGAATAAACTAGAGTTAAGTACTCTATTGATTAATAAAGCAAAAATTCACTTGCTAAATTAATGGTAAACACCAGTAAACTTGTGCCTATAAACTTTAATGATAAATTACTAAATATGAACGAGTGAGCACTATCTCGTGAATAGCTTTATAGCTAGGAGTTAATATCCTGGAATGAGGTCGCCAATTGTCACGGGGTTTTTAAAATATCACTGTGTTTTTGAAAATAAAAATGGTTAAATATTATTTAATTGATATTAATATTCAATAATATTAAAGAGCAAGGACAATGATTGTCTTGCTAAATCGAGCAACGATTCTCTAAGAACGAGAATTTATAAACTTTCTCAACAGTACACAGCAGAGACTAATTACTCACAAATGCTGAATTAGTACTGTTAGCCTCTGGAGAAAGTTACTTCACCCCTGACAATAAATAACTAATACTAATAATAATAATCAGGTCCTTGCTGATGCTTAACTCCTATGGCACAACGGATTTTAAGTTAATACAACATGACTGGTCTAAGTACCAGTTATGAATAGTAAAACGTCTATGCAAGCTAGGAGCTATATGAAAAATAAGCTTAATTTGGAGAAATGAAACAAGATTTTACTTTACATTAAGCTCAAGGAAAAGAACTGTTAAATTTATTGATTACAAAAAAATAAATTTAACGTTACAATTCAAATCAAATCAATGAGACGCACTCACTCACTCACACAGAAGCTAAATACTTACGCCTAGAAAAAAAACACCTTAATTAAACTCTTAAGACTAGGAAAACAAAAGGAAATACTGAACGATGAATGCTTTGTATCACCAAGGGGTGGGAGTTTGGAGAAACTGATACTCTGTGGAGCTTGGGGTGCTAGCTGACCTCTCACACTTCTGGAGCACAGGACCTCTCTCTGTCAAAGCCACAACTAGACTGAATTCAAAATACATTGTATGGGCAGGATGCACAAGCCACCGGAAGAAGGCGTGGCTAACGGTTGAGGCAAGCAGAGGCGAACAATAAAAAAACAATAGTATCGCTCAGTAGCGCACTTAGTGACGTGCATTAAATCGGTCACTTTTAAACAGCGACGAATGTTTTGAAAAGTATACTCCGAAATGGAGAGAGAAACGGTTAACTGAGCGATACACAGTGAGTTTTCCACTAATAGTTCGTGGCTTCTCACAAAAGGGAAATGTCGCGAATTGATTCGTGACATTATCACTAACTAAGTTGTTGCATTCAATATGTTTAGCAATGTGCTTATTGATTTCTGTCTCAAATACTATACGAAGAGAAGGTGTGATAGCTGTTGGTCTGCACTCAGAAGGGTCAGAGGAACTTCTTTTGTTTGGAACTGGGTGGATATTGGTTTCTATCCAAGAATTAGGGAATGAAGAAGTACATATGCATAGTCTGAATAATTTAGCTGGAACAGCTGCAGCTCTGAGGAGCACTTTTGCAACACAATTGGAAGAATGCCATCTGGACCTGGAGCTTTGTTGGAGCTACTTCTGGAGAGTTAAGTTCTAGTACAGGGGCGTTCTGGTTTATTTCTTCTGAGGTCGAATTTCTGGCAAATGTACTGGCTAGGATGTTCACTTTACCACACGGGTCATTTATAAGGCTACCATCAGAAGATTTTAGTGAGGGAATAGGTGATGACTTATTAAAGTTATTATTGAAAAATAAATTGAGAGCTGACTAGAATATTCTATTTTCTTTAGGATTATTTACAAGTTTGGGTGCTTTGTTGTGAAAAGAGTTTGATTCAGCGAGATTAATTACTGCTTTTGCATGGTTTCTAGCAATTTTAAATTGACTGAGTGATTCAGGTGATTCTGATTTTATGTAAAAGTTATATACTTAGGACTTTTGGGTCGTTACTTTGGCACAGTTGCTGTTAAACTCTTTTGGGAAGTCCAATCTTTTAGTGACCTGTTGACTGGGTATGAACAGTTCCATATCAGTTTGCATTAAATCATTAATGTGGGACTGGGTACAATTGATGTCACTGGAGAAGAAAGACTGCCATGGAATATCAGCAAGATTATTTCTAAATCCAACCCAGTCTGCCCTATCAAAGTGCCATTTGGTCACCCTGCCTGGTTCAGAATGGAGAGGTTTGGGGCAACTGACTAATGAGGCTTTGATGTGACTACGGTCAGAGGATCCAAGCAGTGACAGTACTTCTGTCCTGTATTGATCTAGATTATTTGTCAGGGAAAGGCCCAAAAGATAGGTGTTATGGTCAGGATTATCTGGTACTGTAGTTAGTTGTTTTACCAATTGCCTGAGATGAAACATTTCTGCAAACAGCTCGCATTCTTGACCAGTATCGTCAGTCCTGGCAGAACGCAATAACCATTCCAGATTATGGATGTTGAAATCACCCAAAACGGTAATTTCACTGGTAAGGATGTGGTTAAGGATAGTCACTGTGTGCATATAGCATCAAATACGCTGGGTTCCGAAGAAGCATTGGGAGAGTGATAAACTACATAGATGTGCTGTATATGGTATATTCAGATAATTTAGTTTATATAATGAATTTAAAAAAATGATGAAGTGAAGTTCAAAATAGTGTCAACTGCAGATTCAGATGCGATATAACAACAGATGCCATCCTTGTTATGGAAATTTGTTAAGAGATGGCAACCAGACAGTGTAGTGATGATACTCCAAACTGTAAAGGTAAAGTGTGGTGATGACCTTCTGAACTGTACGTCCGAAGCATAGTTTTGAACTTTCATACTGAAGGGGTGAATCACAGTGATGAGTTTGCTACAAAACAGAGGTCTGAGCATTGCAGCTTCGGGAGGTATGCGTGAAGGAGTACTGGTGCTCATGTGTGTGTGTGAGCCTTTGATGTGGCAAGGGATCGGGAATTGGTACAGTGGGGATGAGGTTCTTGAGAGGCGTGTGTGATGTGTAGAGAGTGGATGGGATGAGAAATAGTAAAATCCGCGAAATATATCGAATACAGAAATCCCTGAACAAGAGAGCTGAAGACAATGTGCTTATATAGTATAGCCATAGAAGAAAATAAATATAGAGTGGTGAGAAGAGATGAAAAGTGTGTTTGATGGTAGAAGGGCATATGGTGGGCCAAGAAGGTGGGTAGATATGGTCAATAGGTGTGTGAGAAAAAGGGGTACAAATGTTGTCGATGCTGGGGAAAAGACACTGGAACAAGCTGGTCGGATGAATTTTGTACGGAGTGCATGACAACGGTTTAGCAATCCCCCCTCTCCTCGTTGAACTAGCCCTGTCTGAAGTGTAGTTATGAACCTGTGTGTGGAATGGTGTGTATGGAAGGAAGAGGCAAGGATCCACATCTTGAATAGTAAATGGATTGATGTGTGGCCCATTTTATTGGACGTCCTGTTACATCTCCCACTAGCAAATTCTTTCCCTTTCTTGACCTAAGTAACCCCATCTGTAGTTGGAACAAAATAGGTAGAATGTTGATGGTGATGATTATGATGATGATGATGATGATGATGATGATGATGATGTTGATGATGATTCTGGTTCTCGGTGCCTGTTTTATTTAGCTTAATTTCCCTCCACTACGTCCACCTTCCCTCACCCACTATTGGCGAGGAAAGGAAGGGGAGAGGGAATGAAGACAAAGTACTGTAACTGATGGAGAAGGACAGAATGACATCGACCTGATTCTTTGTGGAAACACCTTCTCGGTCGAAATTAATGTGTCCAACTATTAGTAGATAATTAGGCATTTAGACAGTCAGACAGGTAGATAGATACATAGGTAGTCTGATAAGGCACACTGGGAGGGTCAACTTATGTTATTAGAAAATATGGAAGATAGAATAAGCAAAGCAAAATATGTACAAGTAATGGGTGTCAGGGAGCCTCTGGAGACAAAGAATGCCTTCCCCCCTCCCCCCTCACACACACACACACACACACACACACACACACACAGTCTGGCAAAAGAGTGTATCAGTGAAAAGTGTTTTATAATATGAGGCTTTGTTATTTCAGTATCATAATTTTTCATAATAGATTTAACAATGCAGCCTAACTGCTTTCCTCCTGTGGCAGCGTGTCCCGAATTTTGTATTTATTACCGTCTAGCTATTTTTTTTAATAGGAATGACCTATACTGTTAATGAAGTAGTAAGAAGCTTGTGTGGTCCCTGAAGAAAGATGACTAAATTCCATGGTCCTTCCAGACGATTTTATACAGATTATTTAGTACCGGATGAGATAGGATAAGCTCCTTTATCAGCGTGTGGTGTGAATAGGGAATGACTGACAAGAAGAGCGTATGTGAGTGAGGGGGATGAGTAGAAGGAATCAGATAGAGGCATAGGAAAGATTGGGGTGTAAATTCAAGAGAAGACAGGAAGATGGCACAGGACTGTAGAATGGATACAATTCGTTTGTAGCCACCCCTTCCAGAATTAAAATATCTGGCAATAGATACTGTATATAGACAGAACTTCTGGAAGTAAGTATGTTGTGTCATTTAAAATCCATTCCCATCTTATGACTTTATTTACCTTACATGAAATATCATATAAAAATTAGGTTAGGCATATGTGGGAGTGTTTGTTGTCTTAGCCCTAGTAAATTTGAAAATTGTGACCCTGGTGAACTGCAGCTGTAGGTGCCTCATTTCCTGTAGCCCTGCATCCTCCTTTTCAGAGGTTAAGGAAATAACCAGTTATTGGAGCTTAATGGCTATATCAACACCGCTATGTGAAACTACCTTTCTTCAGCTCCATGGAGTAGAAAATAGGGTCCCTTAACCTATGATGAATATATGTCTTCTTTTATTTTTTCTTTCATTCTTGCTTCCAGATAATCTTTTTAAGTTATGAACAGTCTATGAAGACAAATAATGAAGGGTATATCTACTGTAACACAGGTTAATGAATACTATGCCTACTATCCTTACAATAAGGAAGGCTATATTTTCCTTTGGCCCTTAGACTGTGATGGTCCTTGTGGAAGGGCTGAAGGTAGCTGCAATGATTCTTTCAGAAGACTGTGGGATATTCTGAACTTTGTGCACTCCGTTGTTTCTGTCCTAACTGTTGTTTATGGTCGATGAATGAGTCGCATGGATCCCACCTTAACCTGGCTGAAGGTATTGTAGTGCTCGATCACCCACTGGCTATCATGGAGTCAGGATGTTGCTCTGTCTCAAAACAACCTTTCTTTTCTCCCTCGTAATTTGGTGGGAAGTGCACCCAGCCACCCAAGTGGCGACAACTACCACCCAACGACAATTCCGATGGGAACTCCAGAGGTGGGGGAGTGGAAGTGAGAAGAAACAAATACAAAAAAACGAGCACGTCTGATGAGTACAGGGTTGGCCAATCTGTAGGAAAGTGCCTCCGTGTCTGCCACACCTCAGAAGTCTACCGATTATTGGAAAAAGAATCAAATATTTGTAGTCACTTAAGAAGGTATTGCAATACTCCCTATTTTTCGTGACATATCATTTTTTAATGATAAAAAAAAAAGTATGACAAGGTATTGCTATCCACGCAGTTTATATCCGGTGATCCGGCCTTTCTTTGCATGACCACTTGGCACGGAATCAGACAGACTCTGAAACAATACTCAACACATTAGTCCTGCATCCACATCTTCTTCATGGATATTGCTGGATGGGGAACAAATGAGGTATCCTGAGAATTAAGCTTCTGTTTCGTGCATGGCGAAACATTTTCATTGGTATCACGTCTTGACTTTTCTCTGACCAATACATATCAACGAGAGGCGGTGCCAAGGCACAGTAAAACCCTCCCTTGTACTCAGTTTAGTGCTGATGTATAAACACAAGATATCTAGTCAAAGATGTCACATATCATATTTGGAGTAAATCGCGTGAAAATTACGATTTTATGCCCATATGAACTTTTAGGCCCTACTCACTTGACATTGACACCCCTACCACTAACTGGGGTACTGGCCCCCCTGATGTAATGAGGCATGTTATAGGATGCAGATTTGAATTATGCACATATGTGTTTTGGTTTCATGTCGATATGACGAATTTGAAAGGAGTTATGACATTTTTTGTTTGTTTGGGGGGGACGACAGCCTGGACCTTGGTCCAATTTGGTCCAAAATTTAATCAGGTGATCAGAGGGTCATAGCCCATCATCCCTGTAATTTTAGTCAAAATAGCACCAGCAGTTATCGCGTAAAGTTGTTAAAAGACAGACAGACAGACATACCGAGTGAAAACAATACCCGTCCCCGAGCCCTTTGGGAGCGGGGACGGGTAACTATTGTTGTCATTTAAACATCTGAGCAATTTTTGGACCAATAGAATGATGCACAACAGGCATAAAGATGTTACAACCATGAATGTCATAGACTGCATGGAAATGTTTTACTCACACCGTCAAATGACAGTCACTGTTCGTTGAAACATTCTTTGGGAGGAAATAAGACCAACATCACTCATACCACCACTAACAGAGCCCTAAATCATAAAATGGTTTGGATATTTCATAGTTTTCCAAGTGTATGGATAGTCATATTAGCTGAATTCGTGGACACCTAACTTTAGCACAACTCACTTAGGCACACTGATATGAGCTCTCATCACACCACATGATGCACCCACTGCGTAGGTGTCCATGGGTAATAAATGAATGCAAATTCAAGATGACACTGTGCAGTTTTTCTGGCATCATGGCAACAGACCAATTCATCTCTTTCTGGAGATGATGGTCAATGATGCAATGCATTCCCAGGATGATAGAGTGAATTCAGTGTAATTCTGCTGCTGTCAACCTTCAGTGTGCAGTTGAGCATTTACTGGATGGCAGTTTCCTTAACATGGATCTTTTCTTTAATCGCAAAAAGCACCTTCTCTTCAACTTGCCATCGCTAATGCCTTGGATCACCTACGCATCTCCAGTTTCTTTCAACACTTTAGGGAAAAAACAGAAGTTTGTATAGGTGTAATTTGAATATAATTCTTTATGTACAGACGGGTCACAACATTTCATGAAAACATCCTATTTTTATTATATCTGCCGTATCAGAGACATTTGTTACAAACAAACCACCATAGCTAAACATGCCATGGGAACATATCAGTAACTGAGTTGATAACATAGTGTTTTTCTCATATTTTTTGCCTTTTCTCAATAAATATAGAGGTTCTCGCTATTATTTATGAATAAATAGTCTCTCATAAGGTAGTGAAATAATATTTACATAGAACTGCCACGTGAACAAGGGAAATGCATCGTTTGACCTCACCAAAATTAGTCACTTTTTTTTTTTTTTTCCATATAATAGATTTCGAATAAAATCTTCTGGAGGCAGCAGGAATAAATTAGATAAACAACGTTGATACTGAAAGGAAATACGTGGCCTGAACAGACCGGCGGCGTGACCCCTAGACAGTCGCTTATTCCCTGAAGATTTGAACTAAATCGTCTGGATGTGGCACAACCAAACGAGAAAAGACTCCCTTATTATGAATGAGTCGGTGTTTACTCGACAGATGGATGGAGGGTTCCAATAAAATCGTCTGATGGAATAAAACTGTCCGGAAGCATTAAACCATCGGGAAGTAGCAAGAACAAACCAAATATAAAAAGTGCTCATGCTGAATGAGTTAATGTGCACTCAATAGACAAACATGTGGAACCCTTGGCAGTGGCTTATTTCTGGGCTGACTTCTTTCCTTTACATTTCCCCTTTTCTTAGTGTCTCATTCTCTCACATAATCATTCATTTAAGCTCTGTCTGTCTGTCTATCTGTCTGTCTGTCTGTCTCTCTCTCTCTCTCTCTCTCTCTCTCTCTCTCTCTCTCTCTCTCTCTCTCTCTCTCTCTCTCTCTCTCTCTCTCTCTCTCTCTCGTGTTCACAAGCTTTGATGATCTACACCTGAGACCTCCTCTTCCTCCTCCTCCTCCTCCTTTTCTATCCTTGCCTTTGACGGAGAGAAGAGTTAGATATAAACAATCCCATAATAACGAAAGGACAAATAGGTCTGTTGGTATATGCTTTCCCTTGTACTCATTTGAACCCCTCCTCCCCCTCTCCTCCTCATCTTCCTCCTTTATATATACTCATCTCAGTCTTTGTCTCCCAACTCTCACTCCTCGATCCCTATCCCTCTCTGTACTTTATTCACACACACACACACACACACACACACACACACACACACACACACACACACACACACACACACACACACACACACACACACACACACAGGCACCTCCTAAGCCCAAGACAAAGACTGGACTGCCTTTGAGAGTACTTCATTGTGGTCATCGTCCCATGGGGAGGGAAGAAGAGAGGAATGAAAGGAGGAGAAGGGAAGGGAAAAAGTAGAAGGAAGAGGAGAAGAGGGGAGTAAATGGAATACGAGGAAGGAGAAAAAAAGTAGGAAGAGAAGAGAGGATAAAAAAGAGCTAGGGAAGGAAATAATTTTGAAGAGGAAGAGAAGTAAATCAGAGGAAGAGGACCAAACGGAAAAAGAGGAGAAAGGAAGAGGAGAAGACGGGAATATAACGAAGGGAGGAAAAGAAAAAAGTAAAAGGAAGAGGGGAATGAAAGGAATGGGAGAAAGAGAAGGCGTAGAAGGACTGCAGAAGAGGAAATTGAAAAGGAGGGAAGTGAAATGAAAGAGCACGAGAGGGAAGAGGAGAAAAGAAATGTAAACACAGAAGAGGGAAAGGGAGAAAAAGAAAGATACATGGAAAGGAGGTCGAAGAAGTTGACAAAGAGAGAGAGAAAAACAAACGAAGAAGAAGACACAGGATCGAAAAAAAAAGAAAGAAAAGAGAGAGTTGGAGAAGATAAGTAGGGAGAAATATAAGAAGGGTGGTGGGTAGAAGAAAAGAGGGGAAGAAGAGTGGAGAAAACGGATGAAATGTGTCTTGAGAGAGAGAGAGAGAGAGAGAGAGAGAGAGAGAGAGAGAGAAAGAGAAAGAGAAAGAAAGGATATGTGAGATGTGGAGGAGAAGAGAAGGAGTGGGGAGGGGAGAAGTGGGAAAAAAAGGGGAAGAGATAAATGTATGGAATCTCCAGGGAAGAAGAGGAAAGAGAAAGAGAAGGATAAGCAAGGAAAAGGTATGGGAAGTATGGAGGGAAAACGAAAAGACTGAAGAAGAAGGACGGGGAGAAGAGAGAAAAATAAAAAAGGGAAGAAGAAGGAGAAGATGAAAGGCAGAAGAGGATGGGGGAGAAATAGACTGAGAAAATGAGGAGGAATGAAAAGCCAGCATGAGGGAGAAAAGGACAAATGGAGAGGACGAGGAGAGGAAAGGAAGGGGAGAAGAAAAGGAATTGGGAAGAGGTGCGAGAAGAATAGAAGAGTCGGAATGAATAGCGACGTGGAAGGGGAGAGAAAGGGAAGATTAGACGAACAGATGAGAAGAGACATTGGACTGCTAGTGGATAAGTAAGGGAGAGAGGAAGAATGGTGACCTGAAAGAACACGGGAAGAAGAAGGATGAGGGGGGATTTTAAAATATGTCATATGAGTAAAGAGCAGCGGTGGACGAGATAGAATGCTATGGAAAAGTTAAGTATTTGAGGTGCGCTGGAGGAAAGAGGTGAAGGGAGAGATGGAAGAAGAGAGTGAAGGAGGAGGAGAGAGAGAAGACTGGTCATGAGAGTGGAAGGAAAATGAAAGATAAGTGAAGCATGGGAGTCGCGGAGGAGGAAAGAGGAAGAGGAGAAATGAAAAAAAAAAAAAGTCGGGAGGAAATGGGGAAAAGTTGAGAAGGAACCGGGTGCCAAATAATGATCAGAGTCCCAGTGAAGTGAAGGGGAGAGAGATGTATACGTAATGTTTAGGTAACAAGGAAGGAGGAGGGAGGAAAAGACAGAACTGAAGAAGAGAAAGAAACTATGATAAACACAAAACGAAGAGAAATGAATACGGAGAGAAGGAGGAGGAGGAGAAAGGTTAAAATAAAAAATCGAGGAAAGAAAACAGCGGGAGGGGGGGGGGGGAAGCGAATGAAGAAGGGGGAGAAGTAGGTAGGTAAGTGAAGTACAGAAGAAAGATGGTGGACGTATGAGAGGTACGGAGAGAGGAAGGCGCGAAGAGTGGAGGTATAGTAAAAATATGAGCATGGGAAAAAAGGAAATGCGTAAGAGAGCGAAAAGGGTGTGCAAAAAAGACTTAAGATTTAGAAGACAGGAGGAAAACTTGATGAAAATATTGTGAGACTAGAAACGTTAAAGGACAAGATGAAGCATAGCACGGAATGGAGGCAGCGATCAGAGGTGTGACGCTAAGAGGAGGAGGAGACGGAGAAGGATGATCGGAAAGACGAGCAGGTAGGTAATGTGAGGAAACGGGAAAAATGAATGAATGAAAACTTGCAAAGAAGATGAAAATGAGACCGTCAGTAATAAGACGTAATGAACAAAGAGATAGACGGAAAATAATATCAAAATTAACCCATTGAATCCAGTGACTCCTTTTTTAGAGTATTCCTGCCGCAATCAGATTATTTAATATACGAAGGGATCGCCCCTCGTCTGGAGGCGGCTGATGAAGGAAATTCATGACACCTCTAGTGGGAAATGTCTCCCCTAATGGTTACGAAATGCCTGAAGTAACGAGAACGTATGAAAAACGTTAGACAACTGGCGCACAAATTATGACCAATTAACCCCGCTCTGCTGATTAACTTATCCAGTGTTGTTGACATTGGAAAGTAAGAAAAAGTAACTGCAAAGAGAGCAACAGAATTTTCTTATAATTCTTTCGCTGTATAAGGCAATTTATGTTATACAAACGTCCCTCAACTCACTCCTCATCTCTTAAGGAGAACAGTAGATTGCAGACTGATTTCAGTCTGAAGCTCACTGGATTCACGCTCCCGATGGGCATGGGACAGAACAACATGTGTGTTGGATTAAGGTAGAAGTGGATAGAAAGTAGCACAAGAATTATTCTCATTTGTCCGATGACGTGCTCCTTATTTTGCTTTTACTTTCTTCGGGCTGTTTCATTCAGGCTGGGAGCGTCCCTGAAGTGAGGAAGATAATGGAGGCTGCACCTAACCTCTCCAGTTTGAAATGTCTCTCATAAGCTGAAGAAAATCGTCTGTGACGAGTAAAAATGGAAAAACACGTCATCGGATTGAAGGCGTGAACTCTTCTGCTCTATAATTGGGATAAAACTTGGCACTGATCATCATCATCATCATCATCATCACCATCATGCGACACTGTTCCCAAATATGGATGGGTGGAGAGAGAGAGAGAGAGAGAGAGAGAGAGAGAGAGAGAGAGAGAGAGAGAGAGAGAGAGAGAGAGAGAGAGAAAGTAAATAAATAAAAAAATAAATAAATATAACAAAAATCTGGAGTAGGCCTTTCTCTGCTACAAATTCAACAAAGAATATTAATTTGGGTATCACCAGAAATTGGAAAGGATGGATAATAGAGAGACTGAGTAACAGAGGGTATGTGAATGAAGTGGAGGGGGCAATATGATATGAAAGGATGACATGAGAAGTTGCACGAGTGAGGGAACATGAGTTGGAGAGAAGAAAAACAGATGACAGAGGACAAGATGACATGTAGGAGATTCGTTTTTGGCGATTTCATGTGATTAGTTCCTAAAACGGGTACTGAACCTGGGTCGCCGCTTGCTGCACCCAACAATACTTACAGAAATTGTTTTCAGATATATCTCGCTAACTACACCATCCAGAACATTCAGCAAAAGACCAAAGCGCACACCAGTCCTTCTCTCCACTCTACAGTGTGTGTCTCCAAGTGTCTAAGTTTGTGCGATGTGGAGCACGAAGGTGAAGTAGTGAGGTCATTTTCGGCGCAAAAGCAAGGCCAGATGAATGTTCGAGGCCGTGGTTAGAGCAGGCTGTCTATGCAAGACCTGGGTTGCCAGGGGAGGACAACACTGCCACCTCCAATTACCTCCTTTTGGAATTTTCATTCAGTCCCTACCTTACATGAGCGTGCAGCTTGGTGAAGGTGGAGATGGCATGGACGGGGCTGGCGCTATGGTGGCTAGCAAACTGGGCGAAGTGGAACCAGGATTAATCATTCCACACCCTCCAGTGGCAAACCACTGGCTGGCTGTGCCATCCACCCACCCACCTCCTCTATGCTTGCGTCACGTTGTGGTGGCCAAAGAAATTGTCGGTCACTTCAAACTGTTTCAGGAAGAGCAAATCGGCTCCGTCCATCAACCGAACATGTGAGAACACCTCAGATCCAACGGTCAACTGCCTTTACTTATTAAGGCATCTGAAGGTAGATAGACAAACTGATAGACTGATAAGTAGATGGATAAATGGATAGATAGACGGACAGTTATTTACAAAATTCCTATATATCTACTTGTTTTGGAACCTTGGGATCATCTAGACGGGATCTCGGTTGAATGCAGATTGAAGTTACCCTTTCCTGGAACCCACCATCCTCCTTTCAAAGGATAGAGAGTGAGCTGAGGGACGTTAGTATAACCATGCAGTGGATTAGCCTGGCTATATAAGTACCACCACGTGAAGACGTCCCTCACCAGCACCAACATTTCCATGGATTGCAGAAGTTACCTACAAGATGATATGAACCATTTCAACACAAGGATATGGTTTATATTCTTGCCACATCTACGCGATCGGGAGTTTTTTTGAAGGATAGTTCATTCACCTTAACTTCGCAGGTGTTTTCATCCTTTTGCAGCTTACCCCTCATAGTTCAGGGACAGAATAAGACAATACTATGGCTCTACATCGTTCCATAGCACTTTTTCGTGACCAGCACCAAATTCTTGTGATAATCTTTCGATACAGCTCAGCATTCATGATAGACAAATAACAGTTTTACACCTAGTGAATGTGAATTGCGGTCTGATGGGTTAGACAAGGCCTTCAGTAACCCCATCACCACCAGGTGTCTCCTCAAAGCTTAATAAAGTCGTGTGGTGGCAGGAGGAATAAAATACTAGTTGAAGCTGTCGTTGTGAAAAGGTCAACAGGCCACAGGGGAATATAATATAGCGAGCGAGTTTTTTACGCCAGGTACCCCTTTTTTGGATAAGGACTAAGGCGTTGCCTCTGGGTAGAGGACTTTGGTTTGGAGCGTGTAGCATTTTATGACCGGATGCCCTTCCTGATGTCTACCAATGACCCTTGGGTGGATTCGATCCTCCGACCCTTCGGTCAGAGCGGAGCGCTCTAACCCACTGAGCCACGGTTGCTACTTAACCCACGGGAATCGATACCTGGTTCTCAGTCAGGGATCAGGACCTTCTTCCTCTGTGTCCGTGATGCCTCTAATATTGCGGGGATTCGAACCAACTGCGTGAGTACAGCAGCTTACCAAGTGAGCCATTTAGGCACCCCAGGTAAAGAATAGGTACTGGAAAGTCTTATCTCCTTAACTTACTCTGTTCATGTAAATTAGGCTGAAAACTGGCGACTCTTCATGCTAAAACTGAATTAAAGCAAAAAATTACCATTACAAAATGTTGTCAGTCACGAAAGTGAGCTGTGGAAAGTATGCAGAACCATAGTTTTATCTTCTGCCTTTGACCTAAAGGATGTAGGCTGCAAGAGGACGATAATCTCAGCCAAGTTTAAACATGATTACGCTTATTATACTTTGTTCTTGCCAACGTCAATTAAATTTATATCAAACTATCAAAAGGTTCTTTCATTGATAGAGGGGGGAGGGAGGGTTTCGCGTGGTGGAGCTACCCGGTTATACAAACGTCCCTGAATTCCTGCTGCGTCCTCTATGTGGTATACGAAAGGGCAACTTAGTATGCAATCTACCGGATTAGGGTTGCAACACAACCACCGCCGCCACTACCACCATCACCACCACCAACACCAACAACAACTAAAACTAGAAAGCACTCAGTGAGCGCATACCTCCACCAACGCTTATACCAGACAACTCAGATCACCTCCAAAGCTTTATCAACTCTTCCTTGGCCCATGGCCCACATAGAAAAATTAAGTAAAATCCATCATTTTTTTTTCTGAAGTATCTTGTGAACAAAGAAACAAAAAACAGTCCTGAACCGGGACTGACTTAGATCACCACTAAAATAAATCAACTCTTCTATGGCCCATGGCCCACAAATCCACAAAACTTCATTGAAATCCGTTTATAACTTTTTGAGGCAGCTCTTGGACAAACAAAGAAATAAACAGACTGAAACTGCAATAGGCAGAGCGCTTGCCGGATGGATCCCCGACCCTCTTTCTCCCTCCCTCCTTCCCCCCTCTCCCCCCAACCCCCCTCTTCCTCCCTTCCCCTCTCTTTCCCCTGTTCCCCCCTTCCCCCTCCCCCTTCCCCCCTTATCCCTCTTCTTCATCCCCTATCATTCCCTTTCGTCCCCTCTTCCCCCTCCTCCCTTCCCCTCTGTTCTTCCTCCCCCGTTCTTCCAATCCCTCTTCTCTCCCTCCCCCCCCTTCTTGCCCAATTTGTGCCTCCTGGCCTCTCTCTCTCTCTCTCTCTCTCTCTCTCTCTCTCTCTCTCTCTCTCTCAGGATTATTACTTACTAGCCTGATGAAATCACTGTATAGGTTATATGGCAGAAATTGCACCATTAAGGGGTTTCAACCCCCACCCAGTCCACGGCCATTGACCGATTTTACTGAAAAACAATAGACTACCATCGATTATAGGTACTTACCGTCTGAAAATTATTTTCAGAACGATTGGAGCAAAACTGTGACCTGTAGAGTGCAGACAAACAAACAGACAAACATGGGGGAACTGACCAACATACTTGAATCTTTCGATTCTGGCAAGCAACAAACACGGATGAATGCATTACCTCCTCCAATTCTGTTGGCGGAGGTAACTACTACTACAATTAACACCACCACAACCACCACCGTTACTACTGCTACTACCAGAGATTTCCCGCAAACTGAATACTGAAGCAAGTACACATCAATATATATATATATATATATATATATATATATATATATATATATATATATATATATATATATATATATATATATATATATCACGATACCACAGTGGTTAGCACTCTCAGGCTTCAGTCAACATAACTCTTGTCTGAAGAAAATCGCCTTGCGTTGGCTGGCATAAAATAGTAGACAATGCACAACCTGAGAGGGATAAGGCAAAGAAAACGACCTACATTCATACACTCAGTAAACACTGTTGTTACTGTGTCCCCAGGTTTATGTGAAACGTGCACCTGGTGGGCGTTAGGCTTAAACGGCCTTCTTCCTGCAGTCCGTTATACTCCTTCCGAGGAAGAATGAAATAGAAGGAGGTTTGTCTAAACAGACACGGAACTTGCTGGGTTATATCGGTGCCACCACATGAAGGGGTCCCTCTACAACACTAGTACGAACTGTATACGATTAAAAGAGAAGCAGCGTGGAATAGAGTCGGTGCCAGGAAAAAAAAAAAAAAAACGAAAATTGGACAAATACTAAGGGAATTCTGAAAGGCGAGACTTGAGGAAATCACAGGATGCATACGATCGGTGGACAGGAAACTAAGATGGCTTTGGCGAGGAGTGTGTGGGAAATATAAGAATATAACTACGAAGGAAGATGTTCGAAAGAAATTACATCAACGATAAATAATACACTGGAAAGAAAAAGAATACGATGAAATCATTTTATATAATGTAATACTAAGATAACTTTGGAATGGTGGAACATGACAGAAACATACCAACACTCAAGTTTATATGAGAGAGGGGAAAAGGAATAATACCCCCATCTTTGTTTAAAAATGTTTGACATAATTAAAGAAATTTACTACACAATGAATATGGTATTACAATAATAAGACACAGAAAGGAATGTGTGTTTGGATGCGAGTGCGAAAAATGTATGATCATACAAACGAAAAATCTGATACCTCCCTCTCTCTCTCTCTCACACACACACACACACACACACACAGACACACACACACACACACACTGTACATATTTAAACACGCATATTCGCTCATTACCACAAACAGCAACCTACACCATCAAACTCCTACAACCAACCCCATCCTTCTTACACACTTTTACCGATTCCATCATCCACATCCTCCCACACCCAGGGACACTTTCTCCCATCAACATCGTCCAAAATTCCACCCCTACATGTCTCACCCTACAATACCGACCCACAATCTCCTTTACCACACATAATCACTCCCTAACACCCACCTACACCCTTACACAATCACCTACACACTCCATATACTCGAAGTACATCATCAAACAGACTTCCTCCCACACCCAAAGTACGCCCTCTCCCACCCCATGTTTTCAAATTACACCCTTCCAAACCACATCCTCATACACCCACCTGCTCCCTCTTTCACCAACTTCCTCCCACACCACACACTCCCACACCTACCCATGCATTTCTTCTCATATGCCACCCTAAATCCTATACAATTAACCCATCTACACCCTTCCTTACCAATTTCCTCCCACACCACACCCTCCCACACTGACACCCTCCCTTATCAACATCCTCCTACGCCACTCACTCGCACACACACCTACAACCTCCTTCACTCAAATAATCCCAAAGCATAAAGTAACACACAAACCTACACTTTTCCTCACTAGCCTCCTCCCACACCACATTCTTCTAAACCACGCACTTTCACACCAGCCATTATCTTCCCACACTAAATTTCTCACACACTACACCCTTCCACACCACCTATACCCTTCCACACTAAAACCTCCCACACCCACCTACAGTACACTCTCCCTCACTGACACACCACACCCTTCCACACCACTTACACTCTTCCATACTAAAACCTTCCGCACCCACCTACGGTACACTCTCCCTCACCGACCTCCCACACCACACCGTCCCTCACCCACTTAACCCGCCACTTGCCAGTGTCATTTTAAAACGGTTTAAAATAAAAAACTTCACTATGACCGCATTTTTCAAGATTCACGGGTAAAAATTGGCAGGCATGTAACGTAACTGTTCCTCTACCATCCCCCAGCCTGTCAAGGCCATACACTCACTCGCTCCCCCTCTCACGCTTGCTCTGCCTCACTCTGCCTGTGTGCCTCACCCAGTGCTGTACATAGTGAAGGCATTTTGTAAACATTTTTATGTAAGTGTAAGTTGTAAACATTTTCTTGTAAGTGTAAGGACTATATATTGAAGTCTTGTAAATAGCTTCTTCTAAGTGCCAGGACTGTACGTAATGAAGTCAGGTTGTACCTATCTTCAAGTAAGCGTAAGATAATGCATTCACAGTGAGAAAGACACGCTAATTGTGATAGATGCTGAAGTAATAAGTAATCAGAAAAGTGTACTGAACATTGCTATATCTTCCCAGCATAAATACCTGAGTATACCTTACATAGTAAACGGCTTTCTCTCACGTACGTGGTGAGCATGAGAGAGCGGCTATACCTGTAAACGAGTATGCAGGACTCAATAAAACTCATTTCCGAGCCTCGGTGAGCATTTTAATGGCGAAATTCGTTGTTTCCACATCAAAATCTATCATTTTAGCCAAGATAAAAAAGGTTGACAAATGGCCGGCGCTGGGGTGACCCATAGGACTGAAAATAGCCGGCACGCGGTGGGTTAAACGCTTCCACATTATAACCTCCCACGCTCACCTACACCCTCTCACACTATAACTTCCCACACCCACACCCTACCTGACCAGTATCCTCACACACCACACCCTCCCACACCCACTTACACCCTCCCTCATCTGCATCCTGTCACATCACACATTCCCACACCCACCTACACCCTTCCTCACCAACATCCTCCCATACTAGATCCTCTCCTAGTTTCCAGAGACAACAGAGCACATGGGTAAGAGGATTAATGGTATACCAGCGCTGGTCCATTACACCAGTGTCCCTTCCATTCGGAAATAGGAAGCGAGTACAACCGAAATGGTTCTATTCCGTGTTCTGTTTCAGTATCAATAAGGTATTAACTGCTTCCGATATTAGACACGATGTCTCAGTGATATGAAACAGCACAGCACGTTGGTACACATATAAGAAAAAGTGTGGCGCTTCTAAGACTCGATGATTTTGGAAATGGGTAGAGTTCTAGGACACACTAGGGTTTATTACTCTGGTAACTCTGACAATGTAACGTCTACTACTGCGCCATTAGATATGTTTCTTCTTTTCCAGAATACTAATAAATACCAAGAATTACTCTAGCACAACAAGAATAATACTAGCTTCATGGAACATGCTGTATACTGATTAATTGTTGTTGATTTGCAAAATATAAAAGGGAGGCAGAGAAAATATGAAGTGTAGAGACGGAATGGAGCACATGGATTTGAGAGTAAAACCAGACAAAACAATAGTGATGATATCTCTGGCTTTTTTTTTTTTTTTTTAATGCGAGGAAGAAGGAACCAAAGGCCATGAGCCCGCAGTAACAGTTCCCTCCAAGAGAAAAACAAAATATAATAGAGAGCCAAATTCAAGATCCGATCATTTTGAGATGCCTGGACACACTGCGTTTGAAAGACTGGAGATCATAGGCAGTAGGAAATACAGACAGAAGGAGACAGTTCCAGAGCTGACCTGTTGCATAGATGAAAGACTGGGAGTAACGGTTAACTCTTGCATTAGAGAGTTGGACAGAAAAGGGATGAAAGTTTGCTGCCAGACGGGTGCTACGTGCCCGTCGTAGAGGTGGAGGAATGCAAGCAGACAGTTCAGAGGAGCAGTGACCATTAAAGTAGCGATAGAAAAGAGATAAAGATGCAACACTGCGGCGAAGAGACAGAGGTTGAAGGGAGTCAGTAAGAGGAGGAAAGTTAATGAGACGAAAAGCCTTTGACTCCACCCTATTGAGAAGAGCTGTATGTGGGGAGCCTCCCCACACATGAGAGTTGTACTCCACACAGGGGCGGATAAAACCCCTGTATAGAGTCAACAATTGTGCAGGGGTAAAGAAAGAGTGGAGTCGGCTTAGCACACCCAATCTCTTGGAAGCAGATTTTACAAGAGATGTAATATGATCTTTCCAAGATAAGTCCCGAGTGAATGAAACCCCAGGCATGTTCAGGGATGATGCAGAATTAAGCTGAATATTATTAAACATTAGTGGGTATACCTGTGGAAGATTTTGACGGGTTGATAGGTGTAAGAACTGAGTCTTAGATGCATTAAAAACAACCATATTATTTTTACCCCAGTCAGAGATACGAGCCAAGTCAGACATTAGGTGTGCCATAGCCTCATCCCTTGTTTGTTGAAGTAATTGTTGAGATGGGCGTTGCGGGAACCGCATGGAAAGGTGAAGGGTGGAGTCATCAGCGTATGAGTGGATAGGGTTAGATGTACAGCTTAGAAGATCATTGATGAATAAAAGGAAGAGAGTTGGTGATAGGACAGAGCCCTGAGGAACACCACTGTTGATAGATCTAGGAGAAGAACGATGGCCATCTACAACAGCAGCTATAGAACGACCAGAAAGGAAGCTAGTGATGAAGGCACAGATAGAAGGATAGAAACCGTAGGAGTGCAGTTTGGAAATGAAAGATTTATGTCAGACTCGATCGAAAGCCTTTGAGATGTCAAGTGCAATGGCAAAGCTTTCGCCAACGTCCCGAAAGGAGGATGACCAGGAGTCTGAAAGGTAGGTGAGAAGATCGCCAGTGGAGCGTCCCTGACGGAACCCGTACTGACGATCGGAAAGAAGGTTGTGATAGGAAAGATGCCTTAAAATTTTTCTATTGAGAATTGACTCGAAAACTTTTGAAATACATGACGTTAAAGCAATTGGACGATAGTTGGAGGGTTGGGAGTGGTCACTCTTCTTTGGGACTGGCTCAATGAGAGCAAACTTCCAGCAAGAAGGAAAGATAAAAGTTGACAGACAAAGGCGAAAGAGTTTGCCTAGGCAGGGTGTAAGCACAGAAGCACAGTTCTTGAGAACAACAGGAGGGACCCCATCAGGCCCATATGCCTTGTTAGTACTGAGGCCAGTGATGGCAGAAAATACATCAACTGAAGAAATTTTAATGTCAGCCATGAGGAAGTCAGAGGGGGGAAGTGATGGAGGAACAGCACCGGAATTGTCTAAGGTGGAATTGGAGGAGAAAGTCTGCGCAAAGAGATCTGCTTTATCAGTAGAAGAAATAGCTACAGAACCATCAGAGTAGAAAAGAGGAGGGAAGGATGATGAGGTAACGTTGTTAGAAAGATTTTTGGCAAGGTGCCAGAAGGAGCGGGAAAAATTCGAGTTGGAGAGTTGAGAGCATTTAGTATGGATGAAATTATTTTTAGTAGAGCGAAGAACAGACTTAGCACGATTCCGGGAAGAAACGTAAAGATGATGTGATTCAGGGGTGGGTTGGCTCCGGTACCTTTTATAGGTCATCTCCTTGTTGCAGACAGTATTAGAACAAGCATGATTAAACCAAGGCTTTCTTGCATTAGTCAAAGGATATGAGAAAGGAATGTGTGCTTCCATGTCCGAGAGAATAACCTCCGTAATGCGCAAGGCACACTCAGATGGCTCCTGGCCATGGAAGCAATTATCATTCCAGGGAAAATCAAAGAAGTACTGCCTGAGGGCCTCCCAGTCCGCGGCTCCAAAATGCCACAGACGACGTTTCCCTGGAGGGTCCACAGGCCGTACCGGAGTGATAGGACAGGTTAAGGTAATAAGGTTGTGATCAGAGGACCCAAAGGAGAGAAAAGATTAACAGAGTAAGCAGAAGGATTAGTTGTGAGGAAGAGGTCAAGTATGTTGGAGCTCTCTCCAAGGCGGTCAGAGATACGGGTAGGGTGCTGTGCAAGCTGCTCTAGGTCATTAAGGATGGAAAAGATGTAGGCTTGTTCACCAGGTGGATCCGTGAAAGGAGAGGAGAGCTAGAGGTGGTGGTGAACATTGAAATCTCCTGGAATGGAGATTTCAGAGAAAGGAGAAATGGATAGAATGTGTTCCATCATAGAAGTAAGATAGTCGAAGAATTTTTGATGGTGGCAGTACTGTCAAAGCAGAGGGTGTATGGCCATATGCTGTCATCCACAAGGTTGTGGGAAGTAAATCCATCTTGTGCAGTGTTTATGATGAGCAGATGCATAAGATATGTTGAGTATTATATGTAGGGTGCCAAATTATGCAGATTTCGTGTCTGCAGTGTCGGGGAGAGATTGGCAGACATAACAGGACTGATCGTGCCGGAGAGTCTCTTGAGTGTGCGGACGAGTTTTGTAAATTTAGGGGACATATTATGTGCTGGAGGTAGGGCTGAAACTAGCTCTGTGACTAGGGTGGTTGGGGGAAGTTCAGGGATCCGTTGTCTCTCCTTACATTGAGAGGGCTCTCCCTCCGTGCTAAGGGATCTTTGAATGCAGCAAGTGTTAGGAGTGTAATGCTGATGGTTATGAGGCTTGGGCAGTTAAAAAAGAGGATATTCATACACACAAATATACAGAAATGACAATGATTAGATAGTTGTGTAGGGTTTCCTCGAATGCAGGGCCTGGGGGTGCTAGGATTGTGACTGAGGAGTTGAGAGGAAGAAAGGGAAGACATTGCTGTTGTGATAAGGGGTAGATTGAGACGCTTTGTGCATATCGAGAGGAAGGGGAGGTGACAATTTAGTGCGGAAGGCGGGAAGTGTTAACGTCCGGGCTAGGACTGGGGGAGGAAGACCAAAAAGACCTGGAACGAAGTCATAATGTCACCACAAGAATATGGATCTGAACTGGCAGGCTGCTAGAGATCGAACACGTTGGAAACCCACCATTAGGTGACCAAGGCCGAAGCATGTAAACATGTTGGGGCCTTTATAAACGACACCATACGATACGACAACAAACATATGGTGACCGATATACCACACAGCTTCGTTCATGTTTTAAATTGTTAATTGCCATAAGTGGTACTAAACTTTTTTTGTGGGAAGTACCAAGATGACAGTCATGACATGGTCGTGTCTTCCCATGGGCTTACAAGACTTTCTTAACTCATCTTCTTTACTCTTTTGTATATTTCTCAGTGATAATTTGTACACTGTTATTATATATCCCCACTGTTGACATACTTTTCATAAATAATATAAAAACAAATTATGCTGTCTGTTTAGAGTAATACTGATAACAAGGAGGTGGTGGGACGCCTCCTTAGTCAAAGACAACACCACACACAAACTAACATAAAATATCTGAATATTAAGGCAACCTACGTGCAGCAAGACTGGTAAGGAGGAAGTGATGGGCAGCCTCCTTAGCCAATGAAAACACCAAACACTAACATAAAAAATATTTGCATATTAAGGCAGCATGTGTGGAGCAAGACTGGCAAAGAGGTAGTGGGCAGCGTCCTTAGCCAACGAAAGCACTGAACATTAACATAAAAATATTTGTTAAAGTAGCAAATGTGGAGTAAGACTGGCAAGAAAGGTCTGGTGGGCAGTGTACTTACCCAACGACACCACAGCCCACGGGTATTTGTACTGGAAGGAACAAGTACACACACGGCAACGGTCTACAATTAATTTTCTATGTCCTGTGAGCAAAAAATAACGAAAATAATGATACATAAATGAAACTGAAAAAAACACTTAAAATAAAATTTAAGCATAAATGTTTGTATTTATTCCCATGAGTTGGACAGAAGATTCCAGGGAATTGAACAGTGAGTGGAAAAGAGTGTGCCTCAGTAAATTCGGTAAATTTTTCGTTAGTTTTTACCTCTGTCAGTTTGCTTTCCCTTGCTCTCTGGATCCTACCTCACCCATGGTGGGAAAACAGATCTAGATGATGATGATGATGAAGTAAAAACAATTATAGTTTTCTCCATCGAAGCAATTCTTCAAATCTGTATAAAGGACAAGACTTAAGGGGAGATTCTATGCTCTCCTTGTTTTTACAGAAAAAAAAAAAAGTTACAACAGAGAATCAGTCGTAAATATATCTGAGAATCCACCTTTTGTCTAGCTTCATAAAACCGATGGGTAGCGATATAATGATCTTTCATTGACCCAAAACCAAACCTTGCCTCCCTCCCTCACACGCACACTCATTTAAAGTTATCCTTCTGCTACAGAAGACGACGGTTACTGTAATCATTAGGATGATGTGTTTCTCGTTGTCTTTGGTACCAATGTGAGTGTGACTGTGCAGATCAATCGTGGATCCGGAAACTTTGCCTCACAGTCTGCATGTATAATGCAGATTTGCTGGGAGAAATTTGTTTTTGTTGTGCCTCCGTTGACCACATTCCTCTGGGCAGGTTCCAAGTCTCTTCTAGATCAATGATTCCTTCGCTGCAGAGGGCTCATCACTGTTTTCTCTCCAAGAGCTTTTGGTATGATGTTTCATTACTTCAGAGTTGTCCTTGTACGATCTTTATATATCTTTTTCCTACCCCCTGGGCTGTGACATGCTGAAAGGGGTTGATCATACAGAACTTGGCGGGGAAGACAGTGCTCAGGCAAGCGAAAAATGTGTCCAACCCATATTAGTTGTTGTTTTGCCAGCACTGTTCCAGTGCTGGTTGATTTCGCCTGCTGGGGAATTTGAGAGTGAGGGAGTTTATCCTCCCATGTGAATCGTAGTATGCACTGGATATGAAATGACTCAAACTGTTGTAACTGATGCTGGTAAGTAGTCCAGGATTCAGCACTGTATAAGATGGCAGAGAGGAATACACACATATATACTGATACCTTCGTCTCGAGTCTTAACTTGGTGCTTTCAAAGACCTTGGATCTCAGATGTCCAAAAGAGACTGTGGCATGATTGGTTCATGCAAGGACTTCTTCATCAATGTTTTGTTATCTGCGAGCACACTTCCAAGGTAGGTAGAATTCTCCACATGCTTTACATTTTCGTCACTTATCTGAAATCCAGGAGGCTCTCCTGTATTATTTCTCTGAGATATTTCTTTTTTATTGACATGTACTCAGAACCCCATTGCATGGTGTATGTTAGAAACAATGGTGAGACTACTTGTAGGGTTTTGGGGGTATGTGCAAGGACAGAGCAGTCATCAGCATGTTGTACCTCTAGCAAATGAGTCATTTCATTTCTTGATTGTGCCCAGAAACGTTTAAGTAAGCTACCATCTAGATAAGACTGGATTTTTATTCCATCATCAGGGTTTATTTTCTGGTGACTGGAAAGGGTAATGCAGTGAGATAAGATGTTAAGATAACAGGGGCCAGGACACATCCTTGCTCCACATCCATGTTGAAGAGATTGCATTTGCTCCCACCTAGGGATACACTAATATTCATGTTGTATGCAGCCTTTTCAGGATGGTAAGAAATTTATATTGAACTCCAATTTTTTAAAGAACAATCCATAAAAGTTCTTCGTTGACAATGTCAAATGCTTTAGCAAGATCAATCAATGCAATATATAAGTCATGGTTCTATTCGTGACTGTTCGGCAACAAGAATCATATCAAAGGTACTTTGCTCCTTCCAAAATCCAAATTGTGCTGCTGGAAGTGTTGACTCAGTCTGATGTTTTGTCAGTCTGGATAGCATTACCTTGGGTACTACGCTGATAGCATTCGCAAATTGTGTGGTCCCATTTCTTCTTGTAAATGATTACAATATCAGAAGTAAGCCATTCAGAGGGAATTCGGTCTCGGTTCCAGATAGTTGGTTTGAGATTATGAAGGTGCAGTAACTGGCCACCCTCTTTGATTAGTTCAGATGGTATGACATCAAAGCCAAGGCCTTTGTTATTTTTTAAGAGACCAGAAGTACTGATCAGTTTCTGCAAGTGTAGGTGGGACTGGGGACATCAAGATTTGCCGTTTGAGGAGTTTGGGGGATATTTTCGCAGATATTGCACTCCACTTTTTTTTTTTTTTAGTTCAGTAAGGTATGAAGTACTGTACCCATCTTTCAAGGATTGCTCACTTGTCTTTCAGGAGCTCATCTGCAGCTGATGGAATGTTGTGTTCGGTTGACCCATGGATGGTTTTTATGGACGTGTAGAACCCATGGTCACTAATATCACCAAGTCTTTGCAGCTGTTTTTCTTGCACAATCCACCACATGCTCTCCATGTCATGCAGTTTCCTCAGGGTCTCACTTCTGAGATTCCAGAATTCAGTTTTTTCGAGTTAAAGAGCTTGGATGAGCCAACCTGTTGTTATTTGCCCTATTCTTCATTGCATGAATGTCATGTATGCCCCTAGCATTTTCATCAAATCAGTGTTTATAGTGCTGAGTGAAGAAGCCTAGAGTTTCTTCTGCAGTGCTTTGAAGCAGATAGTTAATGTTCAACCACTCTGCCTCTAAGTTTATTACATTTTTATGTGGGTCAAATGCAGGACATTGAGAGAGCTTGCCTATAATAATGCCACTGAAGTTGTTACAAGTTGTTGCATCATTTAAAATACTACAGTTTAGTTTAGTCTACAGTTTAGGATAGTCTACGGTGTATTTGTGGACATACAACTAGTTGCAGTTTGGTAAGTATAAGGTTATGGTCTGTTGAGCACCCAGCACCTTTCATTGCTTGGATTATTAGACCCGCTCTTCAATCTTGCTGCCTTACATTGACATAATTATGTGCCGATATTTAGAAGATGATCATGGGTGCATCCATGTAGTCTTGTGTTAATTTTTAATTTGAAACATGATATTGGTGATGAACAGACTGTGTTAAGAACATAAAGAAAGCAGTCAAAGGCCATTGTTGTTCATGTTATCAATACCTCGGCAGCCTCTGATGTCGTGCCTGAGGTAATTATCTTTTCCTACCCCGGCATTAAATTCTCCGAGCAGAATGAGTTTATCATTCTATATGTGATGTTAAACGAGTGGTAGCATTCTGATTCACAAAACGAATCTTCGACAGTGTCCTCAGAGTCAGGCATTGCGGTAAAGGCACTAATGAATGTTTCTTATTGGTCTTCAAAGAGTGCTATGCACCAGGACATTAGCCTTTCCAATATACCCACATGTGATACTTGGATCTTCTGTAGTAGGTTGCATTGGACTCCAAAGCCGGTACTATGGTTTCTTCCTATGTTGTCTGGGTTTCCCCTCCAGAGATAGGTATACCCATCTCCTTCTTCTGTCAGGTTACCCTAACCTCAGAGGCAAGTCTCAAACAAGGCAGCAATGTAAATTTTTTATCTTTTCAGTTCATGTACAATAAGGACAATCCTATGGTGTAGTTGTGTTTCTTAGTCAGTATCAAGCAAGTTCCAATATTCCAGGTAGCAAGAGTCAAAGAGATTCTCCTTGTTTTTTGACCGCAGTGTGGGATTCCTTCCCAGATGTGGTTATCTGCCCAGGTGGTGTGGAGCTGCAAATACATTAGGTTACCTTTTCTAAACCCATCCCCATCAGGGGTAAGCAGTTGGGATTCATTTCTGGTTGCATAGTCGTGCTGGATGCTTCCAAAGACACGATCTGCTCCTATGCCATCATGCCAGCAGCCACTGGGCCAGTGTTGCACAAGTGCAAGACTCGAGACATCCATAACCTGTTGCCTTAATCCTATTCTGTAACCATAGGACTTTTAACCAAAGGATGAAATGGGAGATTAGTATAGCTGTGGGCTTGTGCAATGAATGGGTTTGGTGTGATGGTGAGGGTATGCAGTCTACCACCACATGACAGCCCTTCTCAAACGGTTGTCACGAATACTAACAATGACCATCTATTGAGTAGGGTTGCAGGCGTCTACCAGGAGCTCTGTCTGTCAAGCCCCTCCTTCCATGAGAATCCAATCACGGATTTCTCGGGTTTACACTCATAGCCTTAACCCATCCAAGGGTAATCCGCAAGGCAGTGGACGTGAGAACACTTAGTCTGACCGCTTACTGATGGCCCCTACAGCATGGGTAGCCCTGTGCTCCTGCTGAGTCAGGGGATCTCTCCCAGCTGGTAAGGTCCACAAGATTTATGGGGTACGAAAGCCCGCCACAGTGACGAGGTGGTTCCAATAGGGACACACACACACACACACACACACACACACACACACACACACACACACCAGAAGACATACAGATGCGGGCAAAAACATTAACTCCCTGCCTTGATAAAGGCTGGCGATAATAATCCTTACACTCCTGGATATCGCCCCTGCGGTGTATAACACCCTCTGAAAGGATAATAAATAAACTGAGTAAATATGTCATCGTCATGAAGGGGATAATGAATAGTAAGATAACTGATCGACCTCATAAATACTGTTAAAATTTTACAAATCAGGTAGTTCATCCAACCATCTTCCACCGAATTATTTCCATTCCCTGTTAATTCCATTCATCCTCTTCTCCTCTCCTTTCCTCCAATCCCTCCCCCTCCCCCTTCTTTCCTCTCCACTTGCAACCCTCTGCTTTCCTTCTCTATTTCTCCTCTTGTTTCTAGCTTTTTTTCACCAGTCCTTCTTTCCTTTTATTTATGGACCTTCCATCTCTTTCTTTCCTCTTCTCCTCCTCTCCCCGCCTCTGGCCTCCTCCCACCCCCCCTTCTCTACTTCTTTTCTCCCCCCCTCCTTGCACTTCGTTTACCTTTGTCTACCGTCTTCCCATGGGCCTCGTCTATTATGCCCCCCTCTCCATCTCTTTCCCCCCCCCCCACACTTCTCTTAACCCTAAAAGAGGATTCGAATAAGAAGGTTTCCTGTGTCCTCTTTCCCCTTCATTTACCTCTTTTTCCTTCTTCTCTTCATACCTTCCTTCCTTCATTTCCCCTTCTCTCATCTTCCTTACCTCATTTCCCCTTTTTCTCTCAGCACCCTCCTCTCATTTCCCTTCCACCTCCCACTATTCCTAATAATTTTTCATCCTACTGCCTTCCTCTTTCTTGCATCTTCCTCCCTCACCCAATTTTCTCTCCTTTTTCCTTCTTTCATCCTTATATACAACCCCGCAGTCCACCGTCCTCCATCCCATTATCATTTTTTCCTCCCACCTTCTTCTCTCACCTACTTTCGTCTTCATTATTCCTCATATTCTCTCTTTCCCACTCTAAATTTTCCTCGCATTCTTCCTTCCTTCCCTCATCTTTTCCTCCCTCTCCATATATTCCCCACACCATTTTAATGAGGAATCATGATATCTAATTCGCCTGATTACGTAAAATTGTGATCCATTACATACAAGCCGTGACACTTTCCTTTTCCCATTCCCCAATTCTACCTTTACTAGTTTCCTTTTTCCTCTTTCCTCCCCTAAGTTTCCCTCTTTTTTCCTCTTTCATACACCTATCTTCCCTCTCCTCCTCTACGTCATTTTTTTCCTCCATTTACTCCCTTCCACCTTCCTTTCTCGCAGCCTTCCTTCGTCTTCCACCTTCTTCCCACCCAAACAGTTTTCTACTTCTCCCCTAACTTTTATCCTTTCCCCCGCCCTCCTTCGACCTTCCTTTTCCTCCAGTTTCCCTCGTCTTCCATCTTTCCTACTTCCATTTCCCTTACACCTTTTACTTTATTCCAATTTCCCCCGTTTCCCTTCCCTTTTCTACTCCCAGTTTTCGCTCCTTCCACCTGGCCTACTTTCGCATCCATTTTTCATACTTCTTCAACCCCCCACAACTCTTTTTCCCTCTTTTTTCCTTCTTTCCCCACATTTCCTTTCTGACTGTCCCCATCTACACTATATCCCCTGTCTTCCTTCTTACCTTACCCCCCCTATTTCAGTTCTTCCATACAGTTTCCTCCCTCCACATTTTACCTCGTTCTCACCCAAATTTGCTCCTGCCTCATCACCACCACTTGAAAGGAGAAGATCGCTCCACATTTCTCCTCGTTCTCACCCAAATTAGCTCCTCCCTCATCACCACCACTTGAACGAGGAATCCGCGATAAAATTCACCTGATACGTGTAGCAATGATTAAATACAAATAATATAATTCTTGTCTCCTCTTCCACCGTCTTCATTCAATATTCCCTACATTCCCCTACCCATCCCTACATTCTCTTGTCTCTATCCTTCCCCATTTCCTTCTTCCAGATCTGCTATCTTCCTATTCCTCTTTCCACTTTCTTCCTTCTCCCCACATTCCTTCCCCTAACCACTTCTTTCCCGTGTCATCACCTTTTTTCTCTTCTCCAAGTCCTCCACGTCCATCTCCGCTTTTTCCTTTTTTCCTCCTCAAATTCCTTATCATCCCCACATTCTTTCTTTCCTTCGTTTAGTTTCTTCCTTTTTGTCCCTACTTCGTCCTTCTATTTCTCTCTTCTTCTTCCAGTTTCTTCTCTCCCTCCTCATTCATCACTTTTCACTTTCCTTCCCTTTCTCATCCCCTTTTCCTTTCCCCCTTCCCGCGCCTCCTAAGCCACCGCCGTAATTAGGAATCCTGCATTCAATTCACCTCATTAACCCCAAGTGAAAGATCCGACTGCACGCACACCGGGCTTTAATTACCGTCTATTTACCCAGGTGAAGAGGACCAGATGTGGCCCCTGTTTTGCCTGTGCCGCCTTGCATGTGTGATGCCTGACCCAGAGATCATTTGAATGTGTGGTGTATGACCCAATGATCATATACGTGTGTGATGTCTGACCTTGTGATCATATACATGTGTGATGCCTGACCTAATAATCATTTGAATGTGTGATGCCTTACCCAGTGATCATTTACATATGTGATGCCCGACCCTGTGATCATTTGCATATGTGATGCCTGAAGTAGTGATCATTTGTAGGCACCATTTGCAATAATTTCCCAAGAATAACTTACCTATCTACAATATTTTTTTCAAGAAAAACACTCCTATCTACAATAATCTTTCAGCAATAACTCCTCAACTGCAATAAATTCTCCAACATTAAGACCATCATCTACAATATATTCTACAAGAATTACCCCCTTTATTTTCAGTATATTCTACAATAATACCATCCTCTGCATGCAATATATTCTACAAGAATAACTTCCTCAGTTCACTATAAGTTCCTGAAGAATATAGGTTTAAAAATATATAATCTTGAAATTTAACAGCTTCCGTCGAAAATATTCTCCAGGAATGACGCCCTCTATCTACAATCACTTACTCCATTAAGAGGAGCCTGTGGAGTCACATGGAGAGACAGGCTGACGAATGAGGATATAAAGGAGCGTTGTGGTGTGGATGTGGATGTGATAGGAAGCGTTATGAGGAACACACTGAGGTGGTTTGGCCATGTGGAGAGGATGGAGAGTGAAAGACTGACGAAGAAAGTGTATGTGAGTGAGGTGGAGGGGGGAAGAGGGAGGGGGAGGCCGAGGATGAGATGGAGGGATGGGGTGGAGAGGTATATGAGAGAGGGGGGTGTGAGTTGGGAGCAGGACAGTGAAATGGCGGGGGACAGGGCAACTTGGAGGCGATTTGTTTGTGGCCACCCCAAACGGGATTGAGGCGTCTGGCAATAGACAGATATTAGTGAGTCTTTCCACTGCACCTGTGTTTCTAGATGATGTGGTGGTTGGTGGTCGAACATGAGTGGGGCTCGTTATGATGCTAGCAGACGTACTGTAATGGATAGGTAACGCAGAGTTGCGCCTGAAGAAAGGAAAGAGACAGTTTCGGTTACCCCAGGTAACATACTTCGGGCACAGGATCAGTGGTGAAGGAATACAGCCCACAGAGGACAAGACAATGGCTACCATTTAAGTTCCACCCCTAGCTGACAAGAAAATGTTACAGGCATGGCCTGGGCTGATCAGCTACTACAGTAAGTTCCTTTGCAATGATGTTACTGTTTTGATTCCCAACTTCCCATATATAAACTACTACACAATGAAGGGGCACAGTGTGGGGTAAGGAGCAGGAGGATACATTCATCACGGCTAGACAGCTGATTCTGAATCCCCCATGATTTACTGATTTTGATGAAATAAAAGAAACGATTGTGGATTTCAGTGCCAGTCAATATCGTATCTGGCATGTCTTGTTGCAAGTGGACAGGTCTGGGATAGAGAGGCCACCTGCATTTTTCTCTAGGAAATTGAATGGAACAGTATGACGGTACGATCAAATGGACTGAGAGGGACTGGGTATTGTTTCAGGTGTAAAGTGGCATTAAAACCTGTATGGCCACCCTTTTGCGAATGCCTGATCACAAATCTGTAATTTGGTTCTTTGTGAGATTAAACCCTTGCCTATCATGGCTTCTCCCAGAGTTCAGCTCTGGACAATATTGCTGTCAGCTTAAAAATATCACCTTGTTTATTGTCCAGGAAAAGGTTTCACATTATGCACTTAGTCGCCTGCCTCTTTCAGAAGTGCAAAGGATGTACCGGTGCCTGCTGAATATCTGCTGCTGGAGCTCATGGGTTCAGGTTCAATCACTCGAGAGCAGATTCGAATGTAGACTGCAAAGGATCCGATGCTGTCAATTCTGGTCAGGTTTGTTTTGGGATGACTGGTCTGATGATTAATCTGCATTCCCACCTGACATTCAGGCTTACAAGGGAAGACAGGATTAGCACAGTTTTAATGATGGTTATCCGTGGTGGAGATGCAGGATCGTCAGGAGTGTGAGGCTGTGTTTGCATGAAGGTCATCTGGGACTCCCACAGATGACAAACCATAGCAGGCATATTTCTGGTGGCCTGGTCTGGAGAAGGATGTGGAGGCTATTGTTAAGAGCTGAAAGGTCTATCAGGAGTTGAAATCTCAGGCTCCTTCTCCATGGCTACACTGTCTGCGATGTCGCCTCCATATCGATTACTGCACACCATTGGAGGGGCAGATGTGACTGTTCATTGTAGATGCAAACAGCAAATGGTTGGGTTCACATAACTCCTTCATCCCCCGCCATTATGGTTGAAAGGCGTGGGCAGGCGTTTGCAACCTATGGAGTTCCAGTGACAGTTGTCAGTGATAGTGTACCTTGTTTTACTTGTCCTGATGTTTAGTCGTTTTGTAGTCTGAATGGTGTAAAACATGTCTCGGCTTCTTTCCGTTCTCAAGAGCAATAGACTTGTAGAGCAAGCTGAACAGACTTTCAAGCAGGGATTGAGGATGCAGAAGGGTGTAAGCCACGAGACTAGATTATCGAGGTTCTCGTGTATAGATTCACCCCCACAGTGCTCTTTGCAGTCCAACAGAAGTGCTGTTTGGATGACCAATGAGAATTCACATGGATCTACTGAAGGAGGATGCCAAGGATGCCAAGAGGGAACGAATGGAATACTATCAGAGGGCCCAGAAGGCGTGATATGATGAACATGTTCAACATCGATACTTCAAGATGGGAGATTGCGTGTTTGTTTACATCTTGCTCAAGTCAACAGAAGAATCCAGATGATTACCTGGTGTTACATCTGAATGCTCAGGGCCTTCTTAAACAGTAGTTTTGTTAGATGGTAGGAAGTTCAGATGGGGTGTAAATAATTTCAGGCTAAGGCATGTAGTTATTCCTGACAGTCCTGGGTCTTCATCCTGGAGGGAAGATTCCAAATTGGGCCCGGCGTCATTCCTGTTGTCTTCAGGTGAAAGTCTTGCTGAGGCTTCAGCTACAGCATCCAGTGACCAGAGTAGGGGGGTAAAACGAGCTTCACCGTCTGCATCTTCCTCTGTGGCTTTGCATGAGGAGACAGCTTCTGAGTCTCTTGGGGGTTCTTTGCCAAAATCAGAGGTGCCTTGGCTGTGAAGATTTAGGATATCCGTCAAGCCAGAGTCTCCCGTGGGTTCCTCACTAACGTCGGAGGTGCATACCTAAGTCAAGGTGCCTCCACTGTGAAGTTCACCAAGGAAATCTGTTAAGTCGGAAAGATATGGGTATCACTAGCTAGGGTGTGAGGGTCTAATGTAGCTAGTTGGTGTCTATGGGAAAGATGGTACGTGTTTCCCACAGATGGCGATAATTGTTATATTATAAAAGGTTTCAGTTCCTGTTACATGAGCTGTTAGTTCTTCATTACTAAAGTTACTGACTTGTAAACCCTGGGCTCTGGTATCAGTTAAGACCCAGCCGCCACACTGTAACTACACACATTAAAACCAGAGTAAGAAACCCAAGGACTCCTTGCTTGATGCCTTGAGGTTACTAGTTAACAATAATGATAATAATAATAATAATAATAATAATAATAATAATAATAATAATAATGTATTATTATTACTATTTTTATTGTATTTATTATTATTATTATTATTAGTGTAGTAGTAGTAATAGTAGTAGTAGTAGTAGTAGTAGTAGTAGTAATTATTCTTCGTAAAGAGAAATGAATAATTTTCACAGATGCCTATATAAGTTCTGCAGTCTATGGTAATAAATAAATACTTGCTGGGTCTATTTTTTCTCTCAAATAATCTGGAATATAATATTAATATTTCATGATGAAAAAATGCAAAGATATTGATCAGGACGTATATGAATTTTATCTATTTATCTATCTATAGCTATAAGCCTTAATCCCGTAAGGGATGGTACAAACAAATCGCCTCCATGTCGCCCTGTCCCCTGCCATTACGCTGCCCTTCCCCAGACTCACGCACCCCTCTCTCATATGCTTCTCCACCCCATCCCTCCATCTCCTCCTCGGTCTCCCTCTCCCTTTCTCCCTACCTCTACCCCCTCCAGATCACTTACCGTACATACACTCCCCTTGTTTGTTTCTCACTCACCATCCTCTCCATATGGCCAAACCACCTCAGAGTATTTCTCCTAACTCTTTCTGTCACATCCATATTCACAGACAATGCTCTTTCACTTCCTTATTTGGTAGTCTGTCTCTCCATGTAACTCGGCATGCTCATCTCAAATAACTCATTTGCACCGTTCTAACTCTTGACTAACGTCCTTCCAACAAGGTCCAAGTTTCGTTGCCATATGCCATAGTTGGTATCACAGTACTATTATGCAGCGATTTTTTTTTTTTAACTCCATGCTTACTTCCCTATTTCTTATCACTGCTTTCAAAGTACCAGCAATCCTTCAGCAAACCAATATATATATATATATATGGTTAATAATTTCCTTCCGTACTCTCAAAACAGAAAAATTCTTGAACCTTGGAGTCCTACTTATACAGTAGTCTCCAGCGTTGCCAAATAGTCGTGCCGAGGGATGGTCAAAGTACGGTATTTTCTAAGTTTCGACAAGAATTTGCACTAGTATTAAAGTAAACTAGTATTTTCTAAATTGGTTTTATCGTCATATTAATATGAATTTTCGTCAAACACTCTCTCTATCTCTCTCTCTCTCTCTGTAGTATGTGTGTGTGTGTGTGTGTGTGTGTGTGTGTCTGTGCGTGGACTCGTGTGTGTGTGTGTCTGTGCGTGGACTCGTGTGTGTGTGTTTTTTTTTTTTGCGTGCGTGTGTGTGTTTCTGTGAGTGCGTTCATGCGACTGTGTTTGTTTGCGTGCATTTCTTTGCGTGCATGCGTATGTTCCTGTGCGTGCGTGCATACGTGTGTCTCCGTACAGGCGTGCGTGTGATTCTGTATTCTTGTGTGTGTTTCTGTGTATGCGTGCTTGTGTCTCTGTGCGTGCGTGGGCGCGTGTTTCTGTGCTGCACTCGTGTGTTTCTGTGCTTTTGAGTATGTGTTTCTGTGAGTGTGCGGTGTGCATGGGAGTGTTGATGTACAGGAGCACGGTTGCTTCTGTCCGTGCGCGCGTTTATGAGCGTGGGCGAGTGTTACTGTGCGTGAACGTGTGTGTTTCTGTACGTGTGTGTGTGTCTTTCTGTGAGTGCGTGCATGTGATTGTTCGTGTCTGCGTGTGTAGCTTTGCGTACGTGCATACATGTGTTTGTTTGCGTACGTGCTTACATGTGTTTCTGTGCGTGCTTGCTTGAGTGCGTTTCTGTGAGTGCCTGCGTACGTGTGTTTCTGCACATGCGTGCTTGTGTTTCTGTGCGTGGTCGCCTGTGTTTCTGTTTGTATGTGTTTCTGTGCTTGCGTGTGTGTGCTCCTGTGCGTGCATGCATCTGATTGTGCGTGTTTGTGTATGTTACTTTACGTGCGTGTGTGCGGGAGTTTCTGTGTGTGCGTTCGTGTATTTCTTTATATGTGTGCGTGTGTCTCTGTGCGTGTGTTCCTATGCGTACGTGTGTGCGTTTCTGTGCGTATATGTGTGTGTGTATCTTCCTGTGCGACAGGGTGTGCAATTTTGAGTGTTTGCGTATTTTTCTGCGTGCCTGCGCGCATGTGCTTCTGTGCGTGCGTATGTGTGTTTGTGTGTGTGTGTGTGTTTGTGCTTGTCTGCATGCGTTTGTTCGTGCTTCTGTGTGTTAGTGTATTTGCGTGCGTGTGTTTCTGTATGTTCCAGTGTTTCTCTGCGCTGCTGTTTGTTTCTGTCTGTTTTGTGAGTTTGTGCGTGCGTGTGTGTGTGTGTGTGTGTGTGTGTGTGTGTGTGTGTGTGTGTGTGTGTGTGTGTGTGTGTGTGTGTGTGTGTGTGTGTGTGTGTCTGTCTGTCTGTCTGTCTGTCTGTCTGATGTCTGTCTGTCTCTGAGTTTGGTTGTTTGTGTGTGTGTGTGTGTGTGTGTGTGTGTGTGTGTGTGTGTGTGTGTGTGTGTGTGTGTGTGTGTATTGTCGGCCCAGGAGCAGCCAAGTACTTGCCTCCGACCTTAATACCGCTGCTCCTGACGTCACCTCCTCCTCCCATCCATGTGGCCCCTTCAGACCGAGACCAAGGCAGAGTGGGGATAGAGGAGGAGAGGTGGAAGGTGGAGAAATAAGTAAAGAAGGAGACGGAAGTGGAGCAGGGGGTGATAGGACCATGGACAGGCAACGCCGTAAGTTCCTGAGGGCAGCGTATAACACACTCCGACGTATGCATCTCGCCGAGATTATGGCACATGCACAGCAGGCGTGAGACCAGGTGGAGGGAGCTCGAAGACAGCGAGGGTTGAAGATAATTGCAGAGGAAGGAGAAGATGAAATACTAGAACAGGTGAAGCGAATGAGGGAATGGTGAGAGAAGGAGGATGGTGAGGTATGGAGCAAAAAACACCTAGGGCGTTGAGGAGCGGGAATACAATGATACCTGGCCAGGGTGCAAAGGTTAATGTGCTGGAGGAGACGGTTTAAACAACTGTCATCGCAAGATGCAAAGATTAATGCACTGGTCGTGTGCATCGATGACTCGGGTATCGAGAGATGCAGTCAGAGAGAGTTTGACGGTCGGACAGAAAATGTCTTGTGTCCAGCTTGGACAGAGGGGGAGAAATACAGTCACTACTATGGGCATCGAGGTTCTGGTAAGTACAGTAGAAGTGTTTGAAGAACAGTTTTGCAAAAGTGTAACACAGGGTGAATAAGTGCCGTTAATGCGACGTAAAATACCGGCAGTCATTACTCAGAAAACCAACAATACGAGTATTACTTTCTCGCTTATGTCCCTGGTAGTGGAAGAATTAATTAAGTAGTAGAATTAACTTAGTTTAAGATTTTGTAATATTTAAGTGAACATTAATTACTCAACGGATTAGTTACTTAGTCAAGTGACCAAATTGCACTCAAGTCGTACATAATTATCAAGTTAAGTTGCTGACTTGCTGTCAAGTCACAAATAAGTGGTTGAGAATTCCCTTGTGTCGAAATGAGACTCGGTTTATCAAGTAGTTTGCCATATCCGTATTAACTTACCTGACTTCTATGACCTGTTTGTAAAGTAGTGTATATAATCTCTATACAAATGTTAAGATTAAGGTAAATATCTTTCCTATGTTTTACAACCTTAGAGTAAGAAACAGTTATTTTTGGTAGTACAGAAGGGAGTATGGGGCAGAAAGGGATATTTAATATCTTGTTGTCCTAACCAACTAGGATGTAGGCCACTTCTGGGCTTTCCTCAGTCCTCTCCGTTGCTACTGTTAAACGCTACCAGCTGCAAATTAGTGGCAGCCGTTCATCGTGCTTGGCGTGACTGAGTGTGAAGTATTCCAAGGGTTATGTAGGAAGTGTAGAGTATGACCATGGTTGCTGCTTTATGGGATATTTAAGGCCTTAAACAAACTTTCAAGCGGTTCCACTCCTGCAGTTCTGAAACCCATTGCATGGAATTTAGTGGCGACTCTAGCTCAGACGACGAGAATATTCCTTTTGACTTACTGGAGGCGACAGTTGAAATGGCTGAAACAAACACCACAGAAGGCATCACTGTCCTTTCCGACCGGCTTTCGGAGGCGATTGCAGAAAATCAGAAAGATCAAGTTACTTCGTTGCCAGTCAACACCCCAAATTACCTGAGTACCCAGGCTGACTTTCGAACCAAATGTTAGTACATGGCTAAAAAAAAAAGTGAAAACAAAACAACTGGTGCTAGATGGACTGTGCAGGGGAGGTTTGACGGGGCAAGGGAACTTTCACTGGGTGGTGCTCACGACAAAATTGAAGAATTTATATTTGCTACTTCCTAGCGATTTTACTCAGTGTAGGTATGAGGCCAAAATCAAGGGACGACCTCATAAACTTATACACCTGCCTCTCTCATCTCAAAGGAAACAAGAATAAAAGAGAGAAGACGCCGCCCAAGTGAAAAGGCTAAAGCCACAGTGAGTGAGCCGCCCTGAATGATATCACTGGAAGACACGATAATGCTCCATTTCTTTTACATAAATCTGACCCAGATATTTTTCCCTTGTGTAGCTTATTGTTCACGTAGCTTAATGGCAGAAAACAACAATGCTATCGTCCTATATCCTTTCCATCGCACTCTTCGTGATTACCATAATATTCTAGTGTTAATCTATTTCTGTAACTGAACATTAAAGGTGGGGAGACATTAAATTAATGCAAAGTTAAAAAGCCGCATAATAGACCCTCATCATGCCTAATATCCTGGGTGACCGACATCTTAACTCAGGGAAACAATGGCATAATTCTAACGAACCTCAAGCGATACTTACACCACACACGCAATCCCTCCATCACAGCTACAACGACTGCTGCATTGGGTTACCTCACCCAGCCCACGACTGGGAGGAACAGAGTTTGGTTTTTGCGTGGACAGATAGACAGATAGACAAATATGTAAGAGAAGGAGCGTTGTTGTGTTGATGTGGATGCCCTGCAAAACATTAGATGTACCTTGAAATGATTAGTGTCTGAAGACAGAATCGTGAATGAGAGACTGACATGAAAATGTATGTGAATGAGTTAGAGTGGGGGAAGGGGAGGGTGAGCGGGTGACCAAGGGTGAGATGAAGGGATGCGGCGGAGAGGTACACTCAGGGGGTGGGGTGGGGGTTGCGAGTTGGAGAAAGGGTAGGTTGAAAGAGAACAGAATAACATAGAGGTGATTCGCCTGGGTCACCTTTTCCTGGTTAAGCCCTTTAAATATCGTTGTTACCATTCAGAAACACCAATTAATGTGCTTAATTTATTGATGAAACTGAACTGTTGAGTGATGTCACCACTTATCTTGTATATACAAAATCACTTCTTCCTGGCTATCATATTCGTATTCAAACTCGCTGGGGTGCTTCTGTCTGTGTCCATTGATGACTTAAGTTTCTTTGAATTCACAAGCACACGTGTGCTGTCAAATAGTTAGATATTTTGGTGAGTCCATTAACTTACATTAATGATGTCCTTATATGAATGGAAAGGATAATGTCTATTCTTTAACAGTAGATGCCCGAAATTCATTAAAATAAGATTAAATCTGAAATATTATAACGTCAGTAAATTTCTTCCCAGATAGGAACAATGGCAGAATCTACATGCACGTGAATGAAGCACTGTCAATATGCAAAATGACTTAAAAGTAGTTTCAGTACTTCATTTATGTAGTGGTTACTGAAAAGCGTATATGGTTTATTGTGCTATCAACAAGTGCAAAACACTGTGTATCAAACTAAGGAACATTAGGGGAGGGGATGTGATGATCAGATATTCATTATAA
>NC_136960.1:32517748-32555248 GCF_032717465.1 Coenobita brevimanus | reverse complement strand
CCTGGTTTAGTGTCTTGTCCTGCTTTGTTGTTTCCTGCCCTGCCCTGTCCTGCTCTGTCCTACCCTACCTTGCCCTGACCTGAGAAACGTGAGGCTGTCTGCCTCCGCGTTCCTGTGGGCTAGATCGGACGCCAGTGGAGCGAATGCGAGGTCACAGGGGGAAGGTAACTGAATTAGAGTGGGACACAAAAAAACATGGACTCTCTCTCTCTCTCTCTCTCTCTCTCTCTCTCTCTTATAACGCTTCCTTCTTCTGTTTCCCTGGGTCAGTCTGTCACGTTAACAGCAAACATTCTCTCACTGTCCATCTATCAATCTATCTATGAATCTAAATATCAGCATCAAGTAAAATACGAATCATCAGTCATTGTATGTGTCTATCTGTCTACATATTTATGTATGTCTATCTATCTATCTGCCTATCTATCTTTTGTTCAGTCTATCTGATGTACCTACCTGTCTCACAATATCAATTTATTTATCCATTTATCTACGTGTGTCCATCTGTCTGTCTATATAAGTCTAAATATAAGTCAGTTAATCAACTAATTAATCAGTCTGTTCATCTATCTGTCTCCGAACTTTCTTTCAGTCATGTATACGTATTCTACAAACAAATGCAAAAATGCTCTCGTTTGCTCGTATCGCGCTTAGCCTCACTTTGAAGAATCTAACAACGCGCGCTCTCTCTCTCTCTCTCTCTCTCTCTCTCTCTTTTCTGTATACCTGTCTATCTGTCTGTCTATTTGTCTATCCATCTATCTACCTTCCTTTTCCCCAATTTCACCCCTTATAATCAGTTCATATTTTACAAACTTTCCTGTTATCTGTTTTCCCTTCTTTCATCATTTCATATTCAATCAGTTTTCTCATTTTCGTCTTAGTTACCTTTCATAATAGTCACTCCCCTTTCGTGCTGTTGCTGCCGTCAAACAATGTTATTCAAGTGAGGTGATGCCCATTTCCGAGAAGTTTGTTTAGCCCTTCGATAAGGTGACACCTTTTGTACATTTACTTTGCTGTCATCAGACGACAATGCTTAGTTTGGGAGTCTTTTTGAACTGGGGAGATGAGGTAGACCCCTTGTTTACCCAGTCAGTGTGAGACGTCTCCTGCAAGCTGTTATTTGAAATGAGTTCGATACCAAGCCCGGACAATGAGCAGTTTCAGAAAATGAATTTCGTCCAAACAGACTTTACTGACCACCCACAAAGTCATCATATGATTTTATTAAAAAATCCTCAAGTACCATTCCACCATTGCTGAATGACTAAGCCATTCCACATATTAACTAGAAAACACTCAAATAGCGCATATCTCCGCAAATATCATTGCCATTAAAAAGGATTCGGATCCGGATTCGTGGAGATATTGTTTGGAATACATGGGATCCAGATCCGCCCCAAGATTTACACATAAATATTTGGAAAATAAAGACTGGGAACTTAAGAAGCCAGTGTTTATTTACGATGCCTGGGGTGATCTTGTGTACTGTACACCCAAAGGCTGCCTCTAGGAAGAACAACTCTCTGGGCAACTCCTTCCTATACTGAACTTTTGCTGTTGGAGCCTGTGGCATTGTGGGACAGGGACGTAACAGTGGTGTTAGGAGTGTGGATCATTAATCAATTCTTTCTTGGCCCGTGGCCCACCCTTCCACAAAATTCCACTGAAAAGCTTTGAGAAATTTTTGAAATATTGTGCGGTAGGATTCGGATCCGGATCCGCCCCAAATTTAATCATTTCTTCCTTGGTCCATGGCCCACCCTTCAACATAATTTCATTGAAATTCATAGTGAACCCTTGGAAATATCGTGTGGACAGACAAACAAACAAACATAAGTGAAAACATAAACTCATCCAACTTCGTTGGCGGAGGAAAATAAGGATGATAGGTTTTAGCGCTGAGGAGGTGGTATGTGATTGTGTGTCAAACAGGAAGATTTTTGCTGCTAAAGGTACACTGATAAGCTCAGATTCGGAGACATAACAATAAGCTGCATAAAACTGTCTGGAAGTAGCAATAATAATCCAGCAAAATTTCTTCAGAAGATATGAGACGCACATTAATTGTAGGCCTATACATAGGTTTCTTCAGCAAAAAAAAAAAAAAAAATACATAAATAAATCATCCACAAACAAAAATAACAAAAAGAAAAGACCTTATCATACGGAAGGGGTAAATTGGCTATAATACAGTATATCAGTTACGCTCCTTTTCATCATGCGTTCTTATGATGTTCACTCCTGTGGTTTTAAGTATTCTTTCGTTATCTTACACATATCGACTCTCTCTTTCTCTCTCTCTCTCTCTCTCTCTCTCTCTCTGGTACAATAACCAAGGCTACCATGTCTCCCGTGTAATTAAGCTGCTCCCGTACCCAACCAAGATTTTAATGTAACCCATGCCCTTGCTGCTGTTCATAATTTTCTTTATTACTGTTATTGTTGACAGAGGGAAATGCTTATTTGCCCCTCCGAGTTCATACTGCGTGCGTTATGTGCTTCCTGGTGTCGGTTGGTTTGTTCAGTATTATTTTTGGTCGTGTTAATTATACCAGAACAAACATTTAAGCTATCGCCATTCAGTAAGATAAGTATGTTTATTCAGATGAGAGGTAAAAAAATTATTTATAATTTGCTCAAGAAAATTCGACCATCAGTTACGGGATGTTTAATCCTGTAGCTAGGAAATGGCCACAAACGAGTCGCCTCTTTGTCATCCATTTTTATGCAACCCCCCCTTCCTTTTTGCCATCTGGCTGCCCTCTCCTCGCCTCACATTCCCAGCTCTCAAAGACCTCTTCACCCCATTCATCCATACCGTCCTTGGTCTTTCCCTCCCCCTGAAACTCTCCACCTCGCTAACATACGGTCTCTTTTGCCATCTGGATGCCCTCTATTGGTCTAAAACCCTCCCTTCTCTCAAATACCCCTTCACCTCATCCATCAATATCATCCCTGGTCTACTCCTTCCTCTCACTCACTCCACGTCACTAACATACACTCCCTTTCTTTTGCCATCTGGCTTCCGTTTCTTCATCTCACACACCCTTCTCTCAAATACCTCTTCATCCCATCCATCCGTATCATCTTTGATTTCCCACTTCTCCTAACTCTCTCCACCTCTCTAAGACACACTATTTTAGTTTATCTCTGTTAAAAATCGTTATGGAAATGTACATTCCATCATGTTCTCGACAAACAAATTTTTTATGTGTGTGTATAATGTTTCTATCTGCATAGTTCAAGGCACTTGGAGGTGCTGGAAGAGGGGCCTTAAAGTGATGGCACTTATGTGACAGAAAAGCTCTGCCTGTTATACAAACCAGCCTCATTTTCCTTCACATTCCCCCAGAAGGAAGATGCTGGATTGTGGATCAGTTACTGCCTGTAATCCATCAGGTTTTCGTTCAAAGAGTCCCTCGGGCTACAACAGCAACAACAACAATAACAACAACAACTGCTTCTACTCCTACTACTACTTTTACTACTACAACTACTACTACTACTGCTACTACTACTACTACTACTGCTACTACTACTACTACTACTTCTAATAATAATAATAATAATAATAATAATAATAATAATAATACAGATACTACTACTACTACTACTAATACTAATAATAATAATAATAATAATAATTATTATTATTATTATTATTATTATTATTTTTATTATTATAATGATGATGATGATGGTGATAATAATAACAATAATAATAATAATGTTAAGAATAACTAGATCACAATAAAACTGGCCAAGGACAGTTTTCATAAAGAAAATCTTCCCACAGCCATTGCTTACGACAAGTCGAATTATAATGGGACCTTGAGGTCAATGTCATTAATCATGCGCCTGTCACCTTACGTTATCACAGTCTATAAGTCCACAAAGTTTGGTGGCCCTAGCTTTAACACTTCGTGCAAAAATTAGGTGAATCAGGAATAACAGGGGGAAAAATGACCCTCGGCAATATCAGAGAATAATGAACCGATTAGAACCATACCCCTTTCCGCACTACGTCCTCCATGAGGCTATACTGTGGTAAAATTTCAGCTTCCTAGCTTAGGTGGTTCTTGAGATAGCATGGGTGGCTCACTTTTCTGTGTTCCAGAAAATATCGGGAGATTTGGTTGACGGATTACAAACAAAAATGGCCAAAAGAAGCTAGGAGCTGTCAGACTAAGTCAACGAATTTTGAAGGCTCTAGGCCAAATAGCCTTTGAAATATCGCAATTTTAAAATAAGTAAGAGTTTATCTATCTACAGTATATTTCTAGGCTGCTTCCCCCAAACAAAGAGGGGTATCCTAGACAGGACGACACACTCCCAATTTACTCATCCACACACACACAATGACTCGTAAGAGTAATAATCTATCTATCTATCTATATACCTAGGCTGCTTCCCCCAAGGAAAGGGAGGCAGCCGAGACAGGACGACACACTCCCAATTTACTCATCCATTCAAACACATTCATTCGCATCTTAGCATCTTCTGAAGAGTAATAATACTAACAATAATAATAACCAGAACCGTGTAAAATTGTCCAAGAACAATTTTGTTAAATTGAAACTTCCCACACCCACTGCCTAATAGAAGCCAAGTTATAAAGGGACCTTGAAATCAAGGTCACTGATCTTGTGCGTGGCACCTTAGGCCATCACAGACTAGAAATCCACCAACTTTTGTTGCTCTAGCTTTCATTCTTCATGGAAAATTAGATGACATCCAGAATATCCGGAAAAGTCTCAATTTTTTTTTACCCGAGGTGAGGTCATTGATCTTGTGGATTTCACCTCGGGTCATCACAGTCTGTATGTCCACCAATGTTTGGTGGCTCTGTCATTAAGCCTTCATGGAAAATTAGGTGATATCTGTAATATCCAGAAAAGTCCCAATTTCTGACCACAGGTGATCTCAGAGAATAACCAACCAATTGAAATCACACTCCCTTCCAGCCTGCATCCTGTTTAAGGCTATTTTATAGTAAAACATCAGCTTCCTACTTTACGTTAAGCAGTTCTTGAGATAGCATGGATAACTCACTTTTCTGTGTTCTGGATAATATCCACAGATCAGATTGACGGATTGCCACATTATTTAGCCGAAATAAACTGACAGCTGTCCAACTAGGTTGACCAAGTTTGATGGCTGTAGGTCAAACAGCCTTTGTATTTCGCAATTTGTAAATACGTTAGAATGATAATAATTTTGACCAAAACAAGAAAACTCTCACAGGGATGTTGTAAGTTTTCATAATGACCTCCAGTTTCAGAGAAAACGTGGAATTGTATATTCAGTCCTACGATATGCATGCAGATCTGGACGAATTTCAAGACAATATTACTCCGTCATAAAAGTAGCTACTATCCCGATGTAAAAGCCTCACCATCGAAGTTGGTAGAATTATGTGAATAAGTGATGTACCCGGAGTAGTAGTAGTAGTAGTAGTAGTAGTAGCAGTAGTAGTAGTAGTAGTAGCAGAAGTAGTAGTGATAGTAGTAATCTTCTCAGATGTAGTAGCAGTAATATTTAGCGGATGGCAGCCTAGTCTACAACATGTACTAAGATATCAAAGAAATATCTGCCCTCCACCTCCTATGGTGTATCCTTTATAATTTTGGAGGGGGCTGACCCCCCTATAAGTAATGGTAGAATATATTATATAATGGAATACATTAATATACAACCAGAATAAGCAATTTTTGTTTATATTTTCGGGAGGGGGAGATTCCGCTCCCCAAACATCGCATTACGGATGAAAGTCCAAGATGCCAAAGTCATATCTGCCTTCCTGTCACTATCTGTGAGAGTTTTTGATTCAATGTGGGGACTGACTCCCACCACTTAAATCAGGGTTGGAGAATTGTATATGCTGGAGGACCTTAGGAGTAACCAGACTAACTAACCTGGGAAGTATCATTCAAATCCGCCAAACAGCCGTCTATCTGTGCCTTCATATCTAGCTTCCTTTCTGGTTGTTTTATTGCGGCTGTTGCAGACGGCCACTGTTCTTTTCCTAGAGCTATCTGTAATGGTGTTCCTCAGGACTCTGTCCTATAGCCAACTCTCTTCCTTCTGTTCATCAATGATCTTCTAAGCTGTACATTTAACCTTATCCACTCGTATGTTGATGACCCCACCTTACTCCTTTTCCATTCGCTTCTCAAAGCGTCTATCTCACCAATTACTTCCACAAATATGGGCCGAGGCTAAGGCACACCTAATGTCTGAATAGGCACATATCTCTGATTGGGGTAAAGGTAATCTTGTTGTTTTTAATGCATCATAAACTAAGTTCATACACCTTTCAGCCCATCAAAATCTTCCGTAGGAGTATCCTCTAATTTTTAGTAATAATGGACCCAATCTTGCATCATTTTTAAACATATTTAGGGTTTCCTTCCTTGGGGACTTAGCTGGGAAAGATCATATTACGTTTTATAAAATCTGCTTTCAAGAAATTAGGTGTGCTAAGCCGACCTCTTGCCCATTTTACCACTGCACAGTGGTTGAGTTTCTACACAGGTTTTTTCGCCCCTATGTAGAGTATAACTCTCATGTGTGGGAAGGTTGCCCATATACAGCTCTTCTCAACAAGGAGTCAAAGGCTTTTCTACTCATTAACTTTTCTCCCCTTACAGGCTCCCTTCAACCTCTTTCTCTTAGCCGCACTGTTAGATCTTTATCTCTTTTCTATCGCTACTTCAATGGTCACTGCTTCTCTGAACACTCTGCCTGTATCCCACCACCACTATGGTAGGTGTATACGAGTAGCACCCGTTTAGCAACAGTGTCATCCTTTTCTGTCCAGCTCTCTAGCACAAGAGTTAACTGGTACTCCCAGTACTTCAAGTATGCAACATGTCAACTCTGGAACTGTCTTCCTTATTTTATATTTCCTACTACGTGTGACCTCCAGACTTTCAAACGCAGTGTGTCCGGCATTGCGAAATGAATGGATCCTGAATTTGGCTTTCTGTTATCTTGTTTTTACCTCACCCGGACGGAGTCCGGCGAGGTATAATTTTTGGTTAAGTATGTTTGTTTCATTGTTTCTTTGTTTGATAGCAACATTACAGAAAAATGGATGAATGAAATTATATGAAACTTTCAAGATAATTGAGTACCGGAGCTAAAAGAAAGTTATTAAATTTGGGGGGTAACTGAGTGACCCTGAAAGGTCAAAATCAAGGTCACGGGTTTTCAAAGGGCCATAACTTGAGACCGGTTGAGGATGAAGATATGTTCTGCTATCAGCATTTTTCATTAGCACCAAGACTTTTGACCTTGAATGACCTTGAAAGGTCAAACTCAAAGTCACGGATATTCAGGAGGCTGTAACTAGAAACTGATTAGAGATATATATTTACAGTTATTAACATATAGGAAGTCCAGTTTGGGTTTTTAATTAGTACCATGACCCACGGCCTTAAGTGACCCTGAAAGATCAATCTCAGAATCACGGTTATTCGGGGGCAATGACTCGAAACTGGTTGAAGAGAGATATTTATTATTGTCAACACATTTGAAATCCCATAGGGGTTTTTAATTGGTACCATGATCTTTGACCTTAAGTGACCTTGAAAGGTCGAACTCAAGGTCACGGATATTTAGGGAGCTATGACTAGAAAATGGTTGAAGATATAGATATTTACTATTGGTAAGATATAGGAAGTTTCTTATGGGCTTTCATTTAGCACCATGACCTTTGACCCTGAGTAACCTTGAAAGGTCAAGCGCAAGATCATGGATTTTCAGAGGGCTATAACTTGAAAATGGTTGAAAATAAAATACCTGCTTTCGGGCGAGGTTTGCTGTGCCTGGCACCACTTGTTTTTTTTTTCTTCGAGGCAGTAGTCTCGCGTTCCTCTGGCCACTGGTTCCTTCTTCAAAAAAAAAAAAAAAAAAAAAAAAAAAAAGATAGGCAAACAAGCAGACAGGCTGAATGTCTTGCAACAGTACACTGCGAGTTACCAAAAATGATACCATCTTGCTTCATAGGAGTGATGATGATGATTGTAATAATAATAATAATAATAATAATAATAATAATTATTATTATTATTATTATTATTATTATTAACAGTAATAGTAGTAGTAGTAGTAGTAGTAGCAGTAAGGCACATCATTCTTCATCGTTGTAGTGGTTGTATTTTTCAGCTATATATATATATATATATATATATATATATATATATATATATATATATATATATATATATATATATATATATATATATATATATTGTTACGGAACAGAGAAAGATAATGTACACTTTAAGTGAGAATACGAAGAGTCACTACTGTCCCGTAAAGTTCCAGGTTCAAAACAAAAGAGTTAGGTAAAATTACAAGTTAAAGTTTAATGCTTAAATTAACAACAAAACATTCAGGACTCATAAGGATAATGTAATGGCAAAAACAGGTTAAATATATGGTTAACTGCAATAGCCTCTATTAACACGAAATTAGCAAGAGTAAATTTTATCTAAGTCAGCCCTGATAAAATGAGATACCAGATAATACTCAGTGAAGGCCAGATAAATAATTACAGATACAAACTATTATCAAAAATGACTGACATAAAGAACCCCACACGAATTACAAAAACTTCACTAGGCCTACAAATTAAACTTATGCTATACAGTACAAGAAAAAATGCAACAACAGTTATACTCAAATTACACACAGCTGCTAGATGGTTGGAGACTTCTTGAGCACTCACAATAATAATATCTGTACAGGGGAGGACAGAGATGTGAACAAAATGAGGAGCAGATCTAAGTGGCAATGATGCAGAGACTGAGCTCATTATATAGGAGCCAGGAGAGCTTGATACAACTTGTAATAAGGACGCGCAAATGAAGCCATGGGGACATAGAGTTGACAATCCCGCTCTGGACAACAGAGAGAACGACTTACTCTACTATAACGGTAGAAGGGGGGGACTGAGGCAGAACACGCTCGTGATCAAACATGCAGCACACTGTGCGTTAAAATTACACAAAGGATGATGAAATCATAGGCTATGTAACACCTCCCCACAAAGAAAAAGAAATTTACAAAGGAAATTTCTTATTACTCTAAAACAATCTGTCTAAAGTCTGGATAAGCAATCTGCAATAACATTTTCTTTCCCCTTGACATGTTGTATGTCTAATGAATACTCCTGAAGAAGTAGACTCCATCTTGTCAATCTCTGATTTTTATCTTTAAACTTACTAAGGAATTTCAGTGGGTTATGATCGGTATAAATGACTATGGGGTCAAAACCAGAACACAAATAAAATGAAAAATGCTGTAAACCCAAAATCAAGGCCAAAAGCTCTTTCTCAATAGTTGAGTAGTTCTTTTGAGGTGGAGTGAACTTCTTACTGTAATAAGATACAGGATGTTCAATACCCTGATCATCCTCTTGCAGCAAAACAGCCCCAGCTCCTGTATCACTTGCATCAACAGCCATCTTAAAAGGCTTAGCAAAATTTGGAGTAGCGAGCACTGGCTGACTTAATAGAATAGCTTTAAGTTTGTTGAAAGAGGATTCACAGTTATCGGTCCAGACAAATTCAACTCCCTTTTTCAGTAGGTCTGTAAGTGGTGATACAAGAATAGCAAAGTTAAGAACAAATCTCCTGTAATAACCTACCATTCCCAAAAATCTTTGTAGCTCTTTCCTACTTTTAGGTCTGGGAAGATCACTTATAACCTGAACCTTAGCTCCTGGTGGTGCAACATGTCCATCACCAATTACATACCCAAGGTACTGAACTTTAGCTTGACCAAACTCACACTTTGATAAATTAGCTACAAGATTAGCATGAACTAAACGGTCAAGAAATTTACTGACATGGCATAGGTGATCTTTCCAGTTGTCACTGAAGATTAATACATCATCAATATAAACAACACACCCTGCCAAACCCTCTGTTACAACATTCATGAGCTTCTGAAATGTGGCTGGTGCATTCTTCATACCATATGGCATTACTGAACATGCAAAAGCCTTTCCTAATGTTACAAAACATGAGATCTCCCTAGCACGTTCAGTCATAGGTACTTGCCAGTATCCCTTTAACAAATCAAACTTACTTATGTACCTAGCCTTTCCGATCTTGTCTATGCAATCTTCCACACGAGGGAGAGGGTAAGTGTCTGTTTTGGTTATCTGATTAACACGTCTGTAGTCGATGCAAAGCCTCTGTGACCCACCTGGCTTAGGGACCAGAGTGACAGGAGAACTCCACTCGCTCTGACAGGGCTCAATCATCTTGTGGTCCAACAGGTAGCCAAGCTCCTTCTGGATGAGAGGAACTTTCACTGGGTTCACACGGTAAGGAGGCAATTTAATTGGCTTTGCGTCTCCAACATCGACATCATGCATCAACACAGTGGTTCTTCCTGGAGTGGCACGGAACACTTGCGGGTACTCCTGCAGTAATGCCGAAAACTCCTGCCTTTCCTTGGGTGGTAGATGAGAAAGCTTAGTCTGGAGATCATTCATGATATCAGGATTCTTCCCCAAACTATCACTCAGGCTCATACTGCATGGGAGAGCTTCACTTGCAGACTCGGGTGGAACAGCTACAGTGCAGACTGGATTATTTTCGTCCCGCCTGTGATATAACTTTAGCATGTTGATGTGACATAGTTGCTTGCTCTTTCTACGATCTGGTGTGGCGATGACATAGTTGACATCACTGAGTTTCTTCTCCACGAAATAAGGGCCACTAAACTTGGCTTGAAGAGGTTGCCCATGAACTGGTAGCAGAATCAAAACCTGATCTGGCTGAAAGTGGCGTAACCTGGACTTCTTATCATACCAAGTCTTCATCTTCTCCTGAGCAGCTCCTAAATTCTCTCTCGCCAGCTGTAAAGCAGTGGACAGCCGTTCTTTGAAATTCATCACATACTCCAGCAGGTTGACGTCATCTTCCTCCGACAGCCAGCATTCCTTGAGTAGCTTAAGGGGTCCTCTTACTTCATGGCCAAACAGTAGTTCAAAAGGTGAGAAGCCCAGTGATTCATTTGGAGATTCTCTTGCAGCAAACACAACGAATGGAAGACCTTTATCCCAGGCTTTCTGATGTTCCAAACAGTATTTCTTGAGCATCGATTTGAGTGTTTGATGGTATCTCTCCAACGCTCCTTGAGTCTGGGGATGGTAAGCTGAAGACGTGATCTGGGAGATGCCCAACTCTTTCAGAGACTGCTTGAAAACATTTGACATGAAATTACTTCCCCGGTCGGACTGTACCTCCTTGGGCAGACCAAACTTTGTGAAGAACCCTAGCATTTCCTTAACCACGTTCTTTGCTGAGATGTTTCTAAGTGGAATGGCTTCAGGATAACGAGTAGCCATATCAATCATGGTCAACACATAAGAAAATCCTGAAGAAGTCTTAGGAAGAGGGCCCACAATATCCACCAACACACGGGTGAAAGGCGCCTCAAAAGGAGGAATGGGAACTAGAGGTGCAACCTTTTCTGTCTGATTACACTTTCCCACAACTTGACAGGTGTGACAAGACTTACAATACCAGGAAACATCCCTGAAGATACCTGGCCAGTAGAAGTGTTTCAAAATGCGTGCCACAGTCTTCCTCACTCCAAGGTGTCCTGCCAAACTGGAATCATGAGCCACTCGAATGATATCCTGCCTACAAACACGAGGGATGACAACTTGATGTACAACCTCCCATTCACAGTCGGCTGATGCTGCTGGGGGTCTCCACTTCCTCATAAGTACTCCTGACTTTACATAATAACAAGTAGAAGCATCGGCTGACTCTTCTTCACTGTAAGCAGAGTTAGCTAGACCTTTCAACTCAGGGTCAGCAACCTGCAACTCAACCAACTCTTGACGAGACAAATTATCAACACTACGGGGTACTGCCTCATCTGGTGAGTGGTCCAAATTAGCAAGAAAAGTGTCAGCTAGGATAACATCATCATCATCATTATCCTCTAAATCACCAGTAACTTTAGACTTAGCCCTAGTGACAGCACATGCAGGGAACACATCAGGGACATCACAATCCCGGGAAACAGCCACTGGCTCACTAGACAACTGAGGAGCTGGACACACTTGACTTCCACCAATATCATTTCCAAGTAAGAAAGTTACACCTGGCATTGGGAGTGTGTCAACCAACCCAACCATAACAGAACCATTAACAAAACCAGACTCTAAATTCACTCTGCACAGAGGAACAGAGAAGTAATTATTCCCTACACCTTGTAAGATTACAGTTTCATCAGAGGAATTAAAATTAGAGCCTAGAACACTGGTCAGCATAAGGGATTGGCAAGCACCTGTATCACGATATATTTGAACTGATTTCCTGTCATTACTGTCCAGAGGACTGACAAAACCATCAGACAGGAAATTAGCACATGAACTCTTGAGAGTGTCACCCACGTTACTGCTCAAAAGAGGAGCTCCATCATGAGAATTTAAGTTACCCCTCAAAGCAGGTTCAGTTAACTCAGTTAAAGAATTCTGGGAACTCTCAAGAGTGGACACTAGACCAATTGACTGAATATTTAAAGACTCCTTTTTGTTCACATCACGCTGTCTCCTGAAACATCTCTCCGTAGTATGACCAAGCTTACTACAATAAGTACATTTACTTTTCTGAAATCTAGAGGTGAAGCTGGTATTTACTTCCTGAGAAACATCATCTTTATTCTCTTTCCTGTTACCTGTACTCTGAGTAGAGGCAACGTACTTACTCTCAGCTTTCCCTTTTTCTCTAGAATATCTCTTGTGAGTGAGAACATACTCATCAGCTAAAACTGCAGCATCAGACAAATTATCTATTCTTTTCTCATCAAGATATAGGCTTACATCTTTATAAATACACCTTTTGAAGTCCTCCAGCAAAATCATCTGCTTAAATTTGTCAAAATCAGAATCCACATTCTTAGAATTTAACCACTGCTCCAACAAATCTTCTTTGATTTTTGCATACTCAACATGGGATTGCTTATCTTGCTTGTAAGTTGTCCTAAATTTTACTCTATAGGCTTCAGGAACAAGCTCATAGGCCTTAAGAATCAAGCTCTTAACTACATCATAATTATCAGACTGATCCTGAGGCAAAGATGCATAAGTTACTTGAGCTTTACCGGTGAGAACAGTTTGAAGGAGTACTGGCCAATACTCCTTAGGCCAATTAAAACCTGTAGCTACCCTCTCAAACAACTGAAAATACTTTGTTAAATCAGATTCATTAAAAGGAGGGACAAGTTTAACATTTTTAGCCACATCAAAATCATCAGAGCTAGATGATCCAGTTCCACCTTGTTTCATGCGATACTCATGGTCTGCCTGAATCCTGGCAAGTTCAATTTGTGCCTGAGCCTGTACCTGTTCCTCTTCAATACGAGCATTTGCTTCCTTAACACGAGACTCCGCCTCCTTAGCCTTAGCCTCCTGCAGAGCTAGCTGTAACTTAGCTAATTCAATCTGCGTTTGCTCATTTGGAGGAGTTACATTAAACAAGCTTTTATTAATCATGCCAACAATTTGATCTTTAGAATGATGAGAGTGAACTGCAATTCCCAATTGTTGAGCAACAAGCTTAAGTTCATTCTTTGTTCTGTTTTCTATATCACACACTGTTTGCACATTTGACAAAAAATCTTTGGCTTCATCAAGTGTAGAAATAGTAGCCATCATGAATATATCACAGTCACAAAATATCAAACAATATCCTTATGATAATATCCTGAATATCCTGATGAGAGGTCGCCAAATTTATGTTACGGAACAGAGAAAGATAATGTACACTTTAAGTGAGAATACGAAGAGTCACTACTGTCCCGTAAAGTTCCAGGTTCAAAACAAAAGAGTTAGGTAAAATTACAAGTTAAAGTTTAATGCTTAAATTAACAACAAAACATTCAGGACTCATAAGGATAATGTAATGGCAAAAACAGGTTAAATATATGGTTAACTGCAATAGCCTCTATTAACACGAAATTAGCAAGAGTAAATTTTATCTAAGTCAGCCCTGATAAAATGAGATACCAGATAATACTCAGTGAAGGCCAGATAAATAATTACAGATACAAACTATTATCAAAAATGACTGACATAAAGAACCCCACACGAATTACAAAAACTTCACTAGGCCTACAAATTAAACTTATGCTATACAGTACAAGAAAAAATGCAACAACAGTTATACTCAAATTACACACAGCTGCTAGATGGTTGGAGACTTCTTGAGCACTCACAATAATAATATCTGTACAGGGGAGGACAGAGATGTGAACAAAATGAGGAGCAGATCTAAGTGGCAATGATGCAGAGACTGAGCTCATTATATAGGAGCCAGGAGAGCTTGATACAACTTGTAATAAGGACGCGCAAATGAAGCCATGGGGACATAGAGTTGACAATCCCGCTCTGGACAACAGAGAGAACGACTTACTCTACTATAACGGTAGAAGGGGGGGACTGAGGCAGAACACGCTCGTGATCAAACATGCAGCACACTGTGCGTTAAAATTACACAAAGGATGATGAAATCATAGGCTATGTAACAATATATATATATATATATATATATATATATATATATATATATATATATATATATATATATATATATATATATATATATATATATATATATATATTGAATGGTGAGAGATGGAATATCTCAAAATTGTTGTATGCTGATGATGCAGAACTGCTTGCAAGTACCGGACAAGAATTGGTAGGCTCCTGCAGGGTTTTGCTGATGTCTGTGAGCTTCGTGCCTTGAGAGTAAATGTAGAGAAGAGTAAAGTGGTGGTTACTGAGAGTGAAGGTGACTCCCAATGTGATGTCACAGTGAATGCAGAGAGATTGGAATCGGTGAGAGAGTTCAAATACATGGGTACAGTGATAGAAAAGAGAGGAAAATATGCAAAAAAAGTTGAAAGTAAAGTGAAACAAGGAAAAAAAGTGGCTGGTGCAATGAAGGCCTTGATAAGAAACAGAAGCTTGAGTGTTCCAGCTGCACGAAGCTTACTTGAGGGAGTGTTAGTGCCAACTCTAACATATGGGTGTGAGATTATGGTGTGGCATGAAAATGAGAAGTCAAGAGTAAGAGCAGTGGAGATGGGACTCCTGAGGAATGTATGTGGAGTACAGAGGGTGGATAGGATACGAAATAATGTGCTTCGTGAAAGGTGTGGAGTGAGGAAGTCGGTGGACACCAGAATCGAAGAGTGTCCGGAGATGGTATGGTCATGTGGAAAGAATGGATAACAGTAGAGTGGTGATAAAGGTATATCTGAGCGAATTTGAAGGAGGGAGGAGGAGAGGTAGGCCAAGGAGAAGGTGGAGAAATATGGTGGATGAGTGTTTGAGGAAGAGAGATTTGGAAGTCGGTGGGGCTAGGGAACTGACAAGAGATCGAGCTGGCTGGATGAATTTTGTGAGAAATGCGTGATCAGGGATTTTGGCACCCCTTGTGAGCATGGCAGCGTCCGGACTGACTCAATCGGATACGCTGTGTGAAGCTTCAGAATGTGGTGAATGTCTTTTGGCTTATCCGGTGGAGCCAGGATTCCGGGGGCTTGAATGATGATTGAATGGAAGTGTGGCCTATTTGGATTGGGCAGGTTTGTGCTGTGTGGACATTGCTGCTCCTCACACTGTCCTTAGGTGGGAGAGGAGGTCCGGATGATGATGATGATGTTAATGATATATCTATCTATCTATCTATCTATAAAAATATATGTGATGAATCTTCTCACTCGGCATATTTATTCTTTACATGAATACTAACGAAATGTTTAGTAAACTATTTCAACCTGAGGACATCTTATAGGCTCACTATGCTACCACTAAGTGACTTTCTTCTGTTTAGGTGGCAATTTTCCAAATGGAAGTGTTAGATACAAACTTAACTAAAACAAACTACTAGATGGTCTTCAAAAAAATATATATATATATAACTTTACTACATAAGGGTGCTTCAGAGCCCTTGGGTTAACGCTGATGAATTAATACTTCTGTAAAGTATTAAATATCATAACTATAGAAGTTTCATTATCGCTTCCTGTTCATACCGTTCAATGACTGTACTGTCAACCAACAAATAATAATTCGTAAGGCATGGAACCAATCGCTCTCGAGGAAAAACAATTTTAGAGGATGATTGGTAGGTGATGTTGTGAACTACTGTGTGTGTGTGTGTGTGTGTGTGTGTGTGTGTGTGTGTGTGTGTGTACATGTTTGCTTATTACTCTCTCTCTCTCTCTCTCTCTCTCTCTACTATGCTATCGACATAAACTGCACACCTAAAATGAAAGAAAAGCATTCGGGAGCCGAATGCTAATCTCCCACCAGAATATGCTGTATGGCAACTCCAAGATTTAGGTGATATCTTGATACCCTGAAGGTTTCATGTTGAAACCTCAAGCTGTTCATGAAATACAGTGGTGCGAAAGGCGGGCGATATAAACTAACTGGCCGTTGGCAGCCATTATGGTGACTTTCACCTTGACTGCAAGTGCCCATTTTCGAAGTTGTCCAAGCTTTCAACCACCTCTTGATACCCTGAAGGTTTCATGCTGATAGGTCAAGCCGTTCATGAGATACCATGGTGCTAAAGGCGATCGATAAAAACTAGTTGACCTTTGGCAGCCACTTTGGTGACCTTGACCTTGACCCGGATTGCCCATTTTCGAACTCGGCCAAGATTTTGGCCATACCTTGATACCCTGAAGGTTTCACTTTGAAAGCTCAAGCCGTTCATGAGATATAATGGGAACCCCCCCGCCCCACAGACACAATGGCAGGAAAAACCATTATCACGCCACTGTCCAAAGGTGGGCGATAAAAGAGAAATGAGCTGTACTCTATTCAACAAGTAAAGAGGAAAATGTTGCTGAATCTCTCAATTGACGAGAATAAAGAAGATATAGAGGAAGAATTTGAACCCTTGATACCTGAACTGCCTCCATCTGTTTATTTTCCCATTCATCTGATAATTCGCTAAGGCGAGACCTCCTGTAGTACAGTTGAGAGATTAACGAAGGTTGTATCTAACCAGTAAAGAATCCACTAAAACCTGAACGAAATCATCTGAACACAACATGAACAAGTGGTGCCAGGCACAACAAACCTCGCCCGACAACAGTTATTATATTGCTGTTAAATTCTGACTCGTTTCTGCCATTTAGCATCAGTGCACAATTAAAGTCTAAGGCAATAGCGCAGATGTTTTCTAGTTATGGCCTCTAAAAATCCGTGATCTTGCATTCAACCTGTCAAGGTCACCCAAGGTCAAAGGTCATGCTGCCAAATGAAAGCCCATATGAGACTTCCAATATCTTGGTAATAGTAAATATATCTATCTTCAACAGGCTTCGAGTTACAGCTTCCTGAATATCCGTGCCCTTGAGTTTGACATTATAAGGTTACTTACAGTCAAAGGTCAAAGTACTGATTAAAAACCCATATGTGATTTCCTATAAGCCTATGTTGACAGAAGTAAATATACCTACTTCTCTATCTTCAACCAGTTTCGAGCTATAGCCCCCTGAATATCCGTAACCTTGAGTTTGGCCTATCAAGGTCATTGATGGTTTAATGTCTTTGTGCCAAATGAAAGGCAATATTACGAGATCCTGTATACTCCCAATAGTAAATATCTCTTTCTTCAACCATTATCAAGTTATAGCCCTCTGAAAGCCGTGACCTTGATTCTGAATTTTCAAAGTCACTCAAGTACATCCAAAATTTAATCACTTTCTTTGGGGACCAGTGCCCACATATCGTGAAAGTTTCATGTAATTTCATTCACCCGTTTTTACGTAATGTTCCTAACAAACAAACGAACGTGCAACAAAACAAACTACACCAAAAATAATATCTCGTCGGACTCGGTCCTGGCGAGGTAATTACATGAAGAGAACATCATAAGATTAATGAACTGAACAAGTAAGGCTACTAACGTTTATCGCCAGGTTTCTTAAAAGATGAAAATATTATGACATCAAAACACAGTGCATGATCTGTAAGGCTCAGTCACCTAGTAAACCAGATGCATCATAATTAGAAAAGTATATGCTTGCTGGTTTAGTGAGAAAAGGGTGATTTATTTGGATATGACACATAGAAATTTAAACATTGTAAAGGGGTTAGAATGATTATGCCATTCACGGAGAGGTGACTGGACACTTTGCTTTAAGTGTCTGCATTAACTACCCAAGTTGCGTGCCTAATTGATGCCAGTGGACAAGAGAAGTTCGTAGGAAACATTACACGTCGACAACAAATTTTGATCTTTCACAGGATTGCATTATTTTTTTTTTTTGTCTATCGTCCATTGGGGCCAGAGCCCCTGGTCTTTAAGGCACACACACACACACACACACACACACACACACACACACACACACACACACATATATATATATATATATATATATATATATATATATATATAAAATTTATTTTTTATGACACTAACAAAAAATACTAATCTGATATCCTAAAGCTAATATAACTGACAGACAACTTGTTAACCTATACTAAAACCTAAAGATACAAAGAGCTAAACATAGACTAACAGGAAAACATACCTCAACCAAGAGAACACCATCGACTATGTAATGCCTCTCTGCCTTAAATACCTGCACTCAGTACCTGCCGACTGTCAGTCGATGCATATGGTTTAATATTGGATACATCAGTATATGAAAGAGAACCAGATGGGTCTAGACCTATTCCATATACGTCAACTGTCGGCCCTAATTAAGAGAACTTATACAAACAGATGGAACTCATCTACATATTTACAAAAAGTGAAGTAGCTCGTCCAACAGAATAAGAGAACACCATCGACTGAAAATGTCCAATACCTTTCTATATTGCACCCTTGCACCCATCAACTCTTGACTGTCAGGCAAGAGGAACATCGATGTAAAATATAAAGCAGTCAAAAGCTGGGACTATTTCAAATATTTCAACTGTCAACCCTAATTAACGAAATACAATACAATCATATTTACATTCGATAAAAACCGTAACCATAGTAAATAAGTCACATCACTGTGATCAGCTAACCTCCATTCGCCGGGTAATGTATATGCAGGTCACAATCGGGCTGCTACAGGGCCGCCGGGTAGAGGGTATGCACGCAAGTGTCTTCCTGTGACCGTTTGAACCCGCAACCATTTTCTCTCATTACCTTAGGGTAGGAAGGTAACCATGGAACCCCACTGATGCGCGGTTTAGTCTGTACACGGAATTGTGACAGTGCAGAGTGATGTTTTCCTCAGCCTTCTCTTCCAGTTCCGTCTTTTCACCTGCCAGGCCAATTGCATCATAGTACAATGAATTTTCCCTCCTCTGCTTAGTTTTCACCAGCATGTACAGCCATTTTGGCAAGCATTTTTCACGCCTCATTGCCTATTATAGGATGGGTCTAGAAACATAAAATAGCATTGCCAAGTGCATCGGACGCTTCTCTTGAACTTGGTAAAAAAAAAAAAAAAATGATTCTCAAATCCTGAAAAAAAAATCTTGCCAGGGCCGGCTTGTGCTTTCCGACGATTTCCCGACCCACGGCCACTGATGAATCCCAGTAATAAAATATATTATTATTTACTGATAACTTAATGAATTATATCTTAAGTAGTTCATTTATCCATCAATTAATACAGTACAAGTATGGGTTCATTGCTGCTCCATAACCAGCATCTTGACCAGGGGTGGGGAACACTTTCTCCTATTAAGGGCCATTAGGATATTTTTAACATCATTCGCGGGCTATACAATATTATCAACTTAAAATCAAATGTAGCCCAGTTCAATATATATATATATATATATATATATATATATATATATATATATATATATATATTCCTTCATCAGTTTATGAAATTTCATTTATGAATTGCTTCGCGGGCCTGATCAAATGGTCTTGAGGGCTTTATACGGCCTGGAGGCCTGACGTTCCCCGTCCCTGATCTGGACCATGGGTAGGACTATTCCTATGTTCAATCTTTTTTTTTTCCTCTCTCTCTCTCTCTCTCTCTCTCTCTCTTTGTATATTAGGGTATAATATCTGTTTGCGGGTTAATTTTTCTTCCAACATGCAAAACGCGTCTGTACAGAGAACTTTAGCCGAAATTTTGTGTGTAAAATTCGTGGTTTAATATAGATTGTTTTTTTTTTTTTTTTTCATGATGTGGATTCGAACTTTTTCTTCTGGTCAGGAAGTGAACTAATTTGGGCATGTATCAGTTTTTACTTTGAAATCCCCACAACATTTGCCTTTCACTTGTGGCAGACTTTTTACCACAAACAGCCATGTATACTCGGAGAAACGTAAAAATAATTTTTGCTGGCCAAAAACACAGTTCTATAGCTGTGTGTGTGTGTGTGTGTGTGTGTGTGTGTGTGTGTTTTCCTCAGTTGTTAAGACAATATGGAGTGTCATATCTTTTTCAAACCGTCCAGACAAATGCCTTACGACGGTGGTACAAGTCATAAAACGAAGCCAATTGTGACCCAGAATTTCCAAAAATACACCCTCACACACACGGTCACATCCCAAACGAGTGGCGTTATTGTCTATTTTTATTAGCTGCTTAATATCGACAAGGTGCTATTTTACAGGAAATAAGAGGATAATCAAGCTGCATCAAGCAACATAAATTATTGACATTAAGGTGTTATATAGTCTTTTATGTGACAAAGGAGCAGTGACGAAATATGAACCAGGTGGACTCCAGAAATACTTAGCATAATAATACGAGGAAAATAACTACAAATGTGTAAGCAAGAATGGGAGATGAGGCAATGGAAAACGATAGGCTGATTTACCGTTTTGTTTTAGTTTATCTCCCAGCTTTTCACAAAGAAGGCGCTTAGCCAAAGGTCAGAGGAGCGTGTCAGGTGTCAGTCAGATAACGCAAAAGGATTGTAAAAGATATCATATTCTAGTTTCAAGCGGAGAAAACTGAAGCTTCGAGAAGTAGATATAACAGAGAGGAATAGAGAGAGAAAGAGAGGGAAAAAAAAAGCGAAGGTAAAAGGAGAACGTTTGTGAGGTAAAGTTGCGAGAAGAGATTATTATCGTCATCACCATCATGGTCGTTAATGTCGTCCCCCAGAGCAGAGGGATATGGACAAATTTGACCATCATCATTTTCGTCGCTGTTGTCGTTGTTGTCGTTTATGTCAGTATCATCCTTAACCTGAAAATCAGTGAAAGGAAGTGGACAGAAATGTCATCATCATCATCATCATCATCATCATCATCATCATTAGTGCATTCCAAAGTGTCAGGGTAAGACAAGAGACACATTTTATCATAATCGCCATTTGTCGTCATTTACATCGTCATCATGCCATTTCCTGGGTGATAAACTAGATGAGAATGATTCTCGTATACGGACGAAGAATAACACAAATGGAGAGAGAGAGAGAGAGAGGCGGGGGGGGGGGGAATCGACAATATATATAACATTTTTGTAAAGGGAGAAAGGCAGGCAAGCTTTTAGGTATTAGAGAGAGAGAAAGAGATAGAGATAGAGAGAGAGAAGAGAGACAGTCGACGACATAACAGTATTGTAAAAGCAGGAAGGCAGGCAAGCCAAAGCTATAAGAAGAGAGAGAGAGAGAGAGAGAGAGAGAGAGAGAGAGAGAGAGAGAGAGAGAGCATAACAGTTTTGTAAAGGCAGGAAGGCAGGCAAGCTTTGGCTATAAGAAGAGAGAGAGAGAGAGAGAGAGAGAGAGAGAGGAATCGGCAATATAACAGTTTTGTAAAGGCAGAATGGTAGGCAAGCCTTGGTTGTAATGAAATGGAGAGAGAGAGAGAGAGTATTTTTTTTTTTTTGCCATACCCTCAAAACTACTTCAGTGCTCATATAATCTCACCAACTAAAGTTGGCTTGTGTTCATCCGACGGAACTGGGATACTCTCACAAATTGAAGAACAAGTCCTGCGTGCGTGAAATTCGATGAGTGTTAGTTATACACTGTAGGAAGGAGTGTCCTTGGCTACTTGTCACAACAACCCTTCAATCTGACTACACCTGGCCATCGACCGAATTGAAATGGGTTACAGATTTTTGCTAGGTGAAAACAAACCTACTATAACGGACACTGTTTTTAGGTTTGGAGTCCTTGGACACGGGTCTGTGTAGCGTAGGAGATTTAGTAGAACAGCTTAACGATTTATTTTGTGTATTACACCTCCTTATGATCTTGTAGATTACTAAGCAAACTGTGTCGATAGTAAAGAGACATAAGTAAAATACAAGAGAAGTTGAAGTTGTTACAGGAATAGGTAATAAATCACTAAAGAAAAGTATTTCAAGGCATAATGTGCCACCTGTATAACTGTAAATAGCTATTAAATCGCTAAGAGAATGGTGCTACTAGGTGCCTTCTAGATGACTGCAAAGAGAGTATTGTATGGGTTGTGTTGTACAGTTAGTGTCAAAAGCTGGACGACTGCGACACTGAGCCTACTTCACAATTAATGCCTACTTGCCACATGAAGCTAGCGAAAAGGTGAAATTGACCCTTCTTATCTTCTACGGACTTTTTTTGATAGCTTTATTCTTGCCACCACCTGGCGATATTATGTACAATCATGGGCAAAAATTCGCATACCATGCCACAGCTGTGTCTGTCTCTTTCTTTTCTATGTTACCACATGACACCTGAAGCACCTATGCGCAGAGAAACATGCCAAGTCTTCCTCTATCTATCTATCTATCTATTGCCAGACGCCTCAATCCCGTTTGGGGTGGCCACAAACAAATCGCCTCCAAGTCGCCCTGTTCCCCGCCATTTCACTGCCCTGCTCCCAACTCACACCCCCCTCTCTCATATACCTCTCCACCCCATCCCTCCATCTCATCCTCGGCCTCCCCCTCCCTCTTCCCCCCTCCACCTCACTCACATACACTCTCTTCGTCAGTCTTTCACCCTCCATCCTCTCCACATGGCCAAACCACCTCAGTGTGTTCCTCATAACACTTCCAATCACATCCACATCCACACCACAACGCTCCTTTATATCCTCATTCGTCAGCCTGTCTCTCCACGTGACTCCACAGGCTCCTCTTAAATAACTAATTTCCACTCATTTTATATTATATTACCCAGGAAAGTTAAATGCAGATGAGGTGAAATAATTGGAGAGCTTATGCCCCAAGCTGTTCCTTGGGCTTCTTTTCGCATTTGATTTTTGTCCCTTTTAAGAATTAATAAATATTTCTACCTCATGTTTATTGTATAATATTCGCAGTACCATCAGGCGAATTACTTACGAGAGGCTGGAAGGACTGGAGCTGGTTTACTCCTTCACAACCAGAATGATTTCAAAAAGTGAGCAAAAGCTCTTTTTATAAGCAAAAGTGACAACACAGATATATAGGGGTTGTGAAGGAAAGCTAAAAAAGGAAGAACAATTGATGATGGTCTAGTTCATGCGATGACGGTGACGAAGAAAATGATCATGGTATTGATGATGATGATGGCAATAAAACAGGAAAGCGTGTTGATAATTATGAAGATAATGACGATGATGACGATGATGACGTTGAAAGCAGGAAAAATGTATTATGATGATGGATGTGATCAGGACAATATTAATGAATGTGAGCAAAAATAAACAGCGAGAAAAGAAGAATGCCAAAAATCAAATATTATCAAAATATTGTAGATGGCTGAGGTTGTTCTTTAATAATCCAGCTAATCGTGTGGCTGAGGTTGTTCCTTAATAATCCAGCTAATCGTGTGTGTGTGTGTGTGTGTGAGAGAGAGAGAGAGAGAGAGAGAGAGAGAGAGAGAGAGAGAGAGAGAGATCCATGAACTTAATGCCCACAATTTCTTTTTAGATAGGCTATATCCCGCGTAGCTCAAAGGCAATGTGGGTTCTTGTTAAGAACATGGGTCTGAGGTCGAATCCCGGGCAGTACAGTAAATAACAGTAAATTTCGTTTCAGATAGTTCAGAAGTTGGCAGCAATGTGGCATATTAGTAAGGTTTGGCTGACAATCTCTTTTATCACCAGTTAGCATAATATACTTAGGCGAGTTTGAAGTGCTTCCAGAGAATCGGTTGAGTGCAGGAAATTGATTTCCAATCGGGCTGCCAGGCTACTACTGTAATTTTTTTCATGTTTGATATCAGTTAATACATATATGCATGTCCAACGCCTATAGTATTAAGTTTTTATAACGAGCCAACATCTGACAACGTATAACACGTTGGTTAGCCCAATTTCTTGCATCATATTATGGCACTATTACATTCTATTAGCCCAATACAAACCCAGTATCGCACCAATACATCCTAGGGTGGAAACGGATGACTGAAATATGTTATAAAGATATTGGCAGCTGAGATATAAGTCAAAGGTATGATTTATTGAAAGCCGAAGTACCAATACTGGCTTGTACGGGCTGGGATGGAATAAAACTGCAACGTTACTTGTCGCGTTGCGTGAAGCTAAGCAAAAATCCTAATGACTCTGAAACATGTGTCATCATACGAGTTCGGGTTGAAAAATTTCCTTCCATACAGGATTTAGCTGGTTCTTTATAGAATTCAGGTGGCTTGCCTTTTATTCTGCCGTGGCGTAGTTATATAGTGCCTGGCTTCTATATATAGGTCCCGAGCTCGATTCCCGGCTAGAGCGTCAAGGAAAAAAAAAAACACAGGGTTTCAATTAAATTTTGGAGGATATGCAAGAAATGATTGCATGTAAATGTTATGCTGAGAGACTGCAAAGAGCCTGAAGTGTTGGCTGATAATGTACAAGAGACTAAAAATCATTGATTCTGATTGCTCATTTTCACACAGCAGGTTTTTATAGACCTTTCTGACACCCTGTATTGCTGTGTATAGCAGTCAAACTGTTGCTGTTGTTTTGGCCCCAGGCTCTCCTGAAGTGTAAGTCCAGTGGACTTCCGACTGAAATTGCCCATCTGCTGCAGTCTACCGTCCCTCATTGGGGAACAGGGAAATAAGGGTCTTTTGCATAAACACAACGTAATTTGGTGGGTCAGGGGGTTCTTTTACTGACATTCTGTTCCACCTAAAACTGAAGTATGGATCTGTAGTTATAGTGCGACAGTTGATTGTCAGTGAAAGTAAAAGATGTCCTCGGATTGAAGGGGTTATCACTGGTGGCGGAGGAACAAAAGGGAACGTTGCACACACACACACACACACCTCACGCCATTCTCTCATCACCTCCTTAATCCCGAGGCTGGGGCGCAAGATATGACGGAAAACGGTTTTTGTATTTAATTTCACACACTAAAAGATTTTAGGGGAAACAGGAGGCTTGTGTTGTGGTTGGGCGAGGGTTGGACGCGCGCGCGCACACACACACACACACACACACACACACACACACACACACACACACACACACACACACACACACACACACACACACACACACACACACACACACACACACACACACACACACACACACACACACACACACACACAGAGGCAGGGGGGAGAGAAAAAAAATGAAAAGGGAGAGGAAAAAAACGGTACAAAGATCAAACACTTTGAGGTGCCAGTTATGTAATACAGTCTGCCGACACTCCTGCTATTAGTTGTCATCTTGGTGCCCCAGATTTTTGAGCACCTTTCCTATCATAACCTTCGTTCCGAGCGTTAGTAAGGGTTCCGCTAGGGACGCTCCACTGGCAATCTTCTCACCTTCCTTTCTGGTCATCCTCCTTGCGAGACTGGCGAAAGCTTTGCCATTGCACTTGATATCTCAAATGCTTTCGATCAAGTCTGGCATAAGTCTTTAACTTCCAAACTGTCCTCTTACTGTTTCTGCCCTTCTATCGCTGCCTTCATCTCTAGCTTCATTTCTGGTCGTTGTGTTGCTGCTTTTGTAGATGGCCACCGTTCTTCTCCCTGAGCTAGCAAAACTGATGTTCCTCAGGGCCCTTTCCTATCACCAACATTCCTCCTTCTATTCATTATTGACCTTCCAAACTTTACATCTAACCCTATCCACTCATGTGCTGATGACTCCACCGTTCACCTTTCCATCTGCTTCTCACGGCATCGATCTCAGCAGTTACTTCAACAAACAAGGATGAGGCTAAGCACACCTAATGGGTGACTTGGCTCATGTCTCTGATTTGGGTAATATAATCTTGTTTTTAATGCATCAAACACTCAGTTCTTACATCTTTCGATCTTTCATAATCTTCCACAGGAGTATCCTCTAATTTGTAAAAATATCCAACTCAATAATGCACCACCTTAAAATATACTTATGGTCTTATTCTCTCGGGATTTATCTTGGAAAGATCATATTGCCTTTCTTGTAAAATCTGCTTTCAAGAGATTAGGTGTGTTAAGCCGACTCCATGCCTTCGTTACTCCTGCACAGTTGTTGACTTTATACAAGGGTCTTATTTGCCCCAGTGTAGAGTACGGCTCTCAAGTACGGGGAAGCTCCCTGTCACGAATCAATTCGCGACATTTCCTTTTGTGAGAAGCCACGAACTATTAGTGGAAAACTCACTGTGTATCGCTCAGCTAACCGTTTCTCCCTCCATTATGGAGTATACTTTCAAATCATTCGTCACCGTTTTCAAAAAGGTGACCGATTTAATGCACGTCACTAAGTGCTGTACTGAGCGATACTATTGTTTTTTTATTGTTCGCCCTGCTCATTCGACCGTTAAAAAAATGCGGCCGAGTGCTCCGCTTTCCCACGACTTACTCAGTCTTGTGTTTGTTGTGACGGAGGAAGGTCCTGTGCCGCAGTGTGAGAGGTCAGCTAGTACCCAAACTCCACTTCACAGTTAGTCCAGTCTTCCCACCCATCTGGTGATACGCAGCATTCATCGATTATAGTATTTCTTTTGTGTATTTTCTAGTTATAAGAGTTTAATTAAGGTGTTTTTTTTTTTAGACGTAAGTATTTAGCTCGTGTGAGAGTGAGTGCGTCTCATTGATTTGAAATGTAACGTTAAATTTATTTTTTTTGGGATTAATAAATTTAACAGTTCTATTTCTTGAGCTTCAATGTAAAGTAAAATCTTGTTTCATTTAATCCAAATTAAGCTTATTTTCCATATAGCTCCTAGCTTGCATAAACGTTTGCTTTCATAACTGGTACTTAGACCAGTCTTGTATTAACTTAATATCCGTTGTGCCATCTGGGAGTTAAGCATCGGCAAGAACCTGATGTTAGTATTAGTTATTTATTGTCAGGGGTGATGTAACTTTCTCCAGAGGCTAACAGTACAGTAATTCAGCAATTGTGAGTAATTAGTCTCTGCTGTGTACTGTTGAGAAAGTTTATAAATTCTCGTTCTTGAGAATCTTAGCAAGTCAGCGTAAAGTAATCGTTGCTTGATGTAGCAAGACAATCATTGTCTTTGCTCTTCAATATTATTGAATATTATTATCAAATTAAATAATATTTAACCATTTATATCAAAATTACCGTGTTATTTTAAAAACCCCGTGACAATTGGCGACCTCATTCCAGGATATTAACTCCTAACCCTAAAGCTATTCACGAGATAGTGCTCACTCATTCATATTTAGGTATTTATCATTAAAGTTTATAGACACAAGTTTACTGGTATTTACCCTTAATTTAGCAAGTGAATTTTGCTTTATTAATCAATAGAGGACTTAACTCGTTTATTCTTGGTAACGCCAGACGATTTTATTCGCTCCTGGGAAGTCGCCGTACCCATTGTGTTTATTATTGACAATAGTCTTCCCAGTCATTTACATTTTTGATTTATTCTTTGCCAGTTAACTGGATAAGACTGGTTACCACTAGCTTGTGTCTCTACCCTTTATTTGTGTTTATTGGCATTCGTTTGCGAAGCAGCAATCAGTACTGAGTCGCTAGTTATTTAGATTGAGTTAGCGACATGGCTACTACCATATTTTTACAGGAAGCCAAAGATATGGGTCTTACGGACCAACTGAAATCAAAGAATACATACTCTCACGGTTCAATTACGAGCAAGAACGTGAGAAAGATGCTCGTGAAGAGCGTAGAATTCAGCGCGAATACGAGCGAGAACAGCGTGAACACGAGCAAAAACAGCGCGAACTTGACTTGGAACGCGAGCGAGAACAGCGTGAACACGAGCAAAAACAGCGCGAACTCGACTTGGAACACGAGCGAGAACAGCGTGAGGAACGAGAGAAAGAACGAGAACATGAACTTGAAGTGCTGAAGCTCAAGCGAGATTCCTTGGGTTCAGACACATCTGGTGCAGTTGGTTCAAGCTCCACGAGCGCTCTCCCTGCACATGTTATGGCGACCCCACACATCAAGCTTCCCCCATACAAAGATGGCGAGCGAATCGAGCCATACATGGCTCGTTTTGAAGACATGGCTCAGCTTTACCAGCTCGATGATGCAGCTAAGCGGCTTCAGTTCCTTAGCCTGTTTGAGGGCCCTGCCCTCGATATTCTCCACAGAATTCGTGGAGACAATCTCACGTATGAAGTGATGAAAGCTGCACTCATTAAGGCGTATGGTCTCACAGTAGACGACGCCAAAGCTCAGTTCATGCGAGCTCGTCTCCAAGACAAGGAGACAGCTGTTCAGTTCCTCGACCGTCTCACTGCTTACCTAGGTGAGTGGATGGAAAAAGATGAAACTCCTTCCACGCGTGAGGGGATAATTGACCTTATGCTGCGTACACAGCTAGAGAGGTCGTGGCCTGCTGAGCTCATAGCACAGCTTAAGCTCTGCCAGGTGAAAGATGCCAGCCAAATGGTAGAGAAGGCTGACGCATTCTTTACTGCATACGGGTATCAAGCTCGTAAGCAAAACACCTGGAGCAGAAAAGATACTGACAAGTCTGGGAAGCCGTCTCAGACTGAACCCCAGCAACAAGGCCATTCTCAGAATAATGGCCAAGGTCCAAAACCGCAGTGGAAGGACCAGGGGCAAAACACTCAGAAACCTGAGTGGAAGCGGTACAACAAGCACCCCAACCAGCAGCAGTTCCCCAAGCAGCAGCAGCAGCAATACAAGGACAAGCCACGTAACCCTCAGTCAGGTCAATTAGTGTATCGGAGGCAGGAGGCAAATGCAGCCTTCATTCCACAAGTACCCGGTGGTGCCATCTCTACCAGTACAGGTACTTCACAACAGTTCACAAGTCCCCCTCCGACCATGAACTCTCCTCAGACACCTAGTTCCCTGGGCGCCACGTTTGCTGCATCGGTTGTTCCGCAGTCTCATGAATGACTGGCTGTTACCTCCTCAGACCCTTCCACCAGCAACACTGCCTTTCTTGTTCAGCCAGGGTCTGTGGGAGGTGTTTCTGTAAATGTCCTGAGGGACAATGGTTCCTCAGGTTGCTCTGTTAAGCAGAGTTTAGTTCGGCCTGATGAGTATACAGGTCGACAGATCCAAGTTAGACTTATTGATGGATCAGTGAGATTGTTCCCTGAGGCACGTATCCAGGTGGCGTCTCCATTTTTCACTGGCTTGACAGCTGCAGTTGTCATGCCAGAACCTTTGTTTGACCTCATCTTAGGCAACATACCTGGCATCAAAAATAGTTGTGCCGTAGATGTTGCTACTCAGACTTCGGCTGCTGCGATAACACGAGCCATGGCCAAGGCTCCAAATCGCGTCACTCCGTTGACCGTCGCAACGCCGCAAGATCTGATTCGTAGTCAAGATGTTGTCCAAGAGCAACAGACTGACTCGACACTTGCCTCAGTGCGCAAGAAGCTGGAGGGTAAAGTGATCAAGTATTCACGGGGAGGTCAAGCCAGGTTCCTTCGTAAGCGAGGACGGCTGTACCGTGAGTCACAGACACCCCAGGGTGAGGTTCGACTGCAGTTTGTCGTTCCTGCAAAGTATCGCCGAGCAGTGTTTGAATTAGGTCACTGTTCAGCGATGGGAGGTCACATGGGTCAAAAGAAGACCTCTGACCGCATCCATGCTGACTTTTTCTGGCCAGGAATGGGACGGGAAATAACGAGGCTCGTACGTTCATGTGATGTGTGTCAGCGTACCACTGACCGGGGACGTGTCTGTCCTGCGCCATTGAAGCCAATGCCCATAATCTCTGAACCGTTTGAGAGAGTAGCAGTTGACATAGTTGGGCCAATCTCTCCTAGGGCTAGTGATGGATCAAAGTATATCCTCACTATAGTTGATTTCAGCACACGGTGGCCTGAAGCCGTGGCCCTTAAGAATATAGAGGCCGTCACTGTTGCTGAGGCATTAATTGAAGTGTTCTGTCGTGTAGGTATCCCTAAGGAGGTCTTGAGCGACCGGGGTTCGCAGTTCACTTCGGCAATGATGAACGAAACGTTCAGGTTGCTGTCCATCCGAGGCTTACGAACTACGCCGTATCATCCCATGTGTAACGGGTTGTGTGAGAGGTTCAATGGAACTCTCAAGAAGATGTTGAGGCGCATGACCGCCGAACAGCCAAAGGAATGGCCGCGGTTCATTGCTCCTCTTCTATTTGCTTATCGAGAAGCCCCACAGCATTCATTGAAATTCTCACCCTTTGAACTGGTGTATGGGAGGTCGGTCCGAGGCCCACTTCAAGTCCTTCGTGAGTTATGGGACGATGAAGAACCCGACCCTGAAGTCAAGACCACTTACACCTACGTCCTTGATTTGGCTGACCGCCTCCAGTCGACGTGCGAGTTAGCTAAGGAAGAACTGATTAAGGCGCGTGAAGTTCAAAAGGCTTATTACGATAAGAAGGCAAAGCTTCGGAAGTTTAGTCCAGGCGATAAATGCTTGGTATTACTCCCCACTGCCCAGAACAAGTTGTTGGCGCAGTGGAAGGGTCCATTCGATGTAGTAGAGCGCATTTCAGACCTCAACTACATAATACAGATGGGGAATCTTCGTAAAAGGTTCCACATTAACATGTTGAAGGCTTATCATGAGTCAGACCCCGAGGAGACTGGCCTACTAGTAGCTGATGATAGTGACCAGCCACTGGAAGAAACCGGGGCAGCTGCGGTGATCCCAGCTGATGACCATGATGACGAGCCCTTAACCGCTCAGTCCCATCAGGAAGAGACTGTCAGAGATGTTTTACTTAACCCTGACTTAGCAGTAGGGGACCAAAATGCCTTATGGTCACTGCTCTGTCAGTATGCTGATGTCTTCTCAGACCAACCTAGACTTGCAAAGGTTGCGTGTCATAAAACTGAGTTGACCAGCAATGCTCCTATTAAGGTTAAGCCATATCCGATTCCCATGCGACTACAGGGTGCAGTAGATAAGGAAATTGCTGACATGGAGACTGCAGGCATTATCGAAAAGTCCTCATCTCCTTACTGTAGTCCGATGGTAGTAGTCCGCAAGAAAGATGGTGGAGTCAGGATATGTGGTGACTATAGAAGGCTCAATGCAATCACTAAAGTGGATGCTGAGCCAATGGGTGACCATATTGCCATCTTCTCCAAGCTGGCAGGGTCACGATATTTCACGAAGCTTGACCTAGCGAAGGGATTCTTCCAGATTCCCCTTCGTCCTGAGAGTCGTCAGTTCACTGCCTTTGCTACTCCTAGGGGGTTGTACCAGTATAAAGTCCTCCCATTTGGACTTACCAATTCCCCAGCAGTATTTAATCGTGCCATGAGACAAGTGCTCCATGGTATTATAGGAGTAGAGATGTTCGTTGACGATGTCCTCGTTCATTCCGCCACATTGGAGGAGCACCTCAGACTCTTGGAAATTGTCTTCAGTAGACACCAGAGTTTCAACATGACTGTGAAGCCTAGCAAATGCAAGATTGCTCACAGTGAGGTGGAGTTCCTCGGTCATATTGTTGGCAACAATCACTGCAGGTGTCAGGGTGACAAGATCAGGAAAGTTAGAGAAGCCCCGAGACCTGTGACCAAGAAACAGGTTAGGGCATTTCTTGGCCTAGTGGGATATTATAGGAGTTTTATCCCCAACTTTGCTCTCATTGCCCAACCATTGTATGAAGTGCTACGGAAATATGCTCCAAACACCATTGAGTGGGGAGAAGCGCAAGAGATCCTTTATTGCTCTTAAGAACATGTTGTGCAAGGAGCCTATCTTGCAGTTGCCTGATTCCAGCAAACCTTTCATACTGCGCACTGATGCTTCACAAGATGGAGTAGGTGCCGTATTGATGCAGGAATCGGAAGGTGGAATCTTCCCAGTGGCATACCACAGCCGTAGGCTAAAACCTGCCGAGAGGAATTACAGTACTGTTGAGAAGGAACTCTTGGCTGTGGTTGATGGTGTTAAAAAATATTATTATTATCTTTTTGGGGCACCATTTACTCTGGAAACTGATCATATGCCACTCACTAGTCTTAGCACGACCAAGACGGCTAATGCAAGATTGACACGCTGGACACTGTATTTACAGCAGTTTAACCTTGTTGTGAGATACAGCAAGGGAAGTGATAACGTAGGTGCAGACCTGATGTCTCGCCTGCTAACTGCTGACTAATATGGGCAATTGTTGCATGCTGGGTTCCGTAAGATAGGCATCCTAAGCGATTTGAGTAATCCAAGGACCAGCCTGGTTCCCAGTTAAAAGTGTAGACCAGACGTCTCACTCGTTGGCCCTACAGGACACAGTATATCCAGGGCTTGTACATACATGTATACCATAAGTTAAGGGGGAAGTTTGAGAACCTTGCAGAGACAGTCCGAGGCTGTGTATGAATTACCTTGTGGAATGTCTCGAGCTGTGGGCCTCTCTGAGGATTCCCGGAGAATGCACATTACCCACATGAGTGTTCACACCCACGGTGGGTGTTAAAACGTGACCTGCCCGAGATTGCGTAGCGATTTTCAGCTTCCTGTATTACTCGTAAGTGTAGAGTTAGGTTAACCAGTAAACTGCCCGTTCTAAGCAATTTGTGAATTCAAGAACTGGCACGTTTCCTGGTTAATAATGTTAGGTTAACCAGTAAACTGCCCGTTCTAAGCAATTTGTGAATTCAAGAACTGGCACGTTTCCTGGTTAATAATGAAAACGTTAACCAGTAAGCTATAAGGGTTCTAAGCAATTTGTGAATTCAAGAATTACGTTTCCTGGTTAATAATGACAAGTACTGATTGCTAGGCAGAGAGAGAGAGAGAGAGACAGAAATAACAGTTTTGATGCTCCACCTTAATTCTTTTCGCAGGGGTAGCTGGTGGGTGCAGCATTGCCGTGCAGATCAGCTGGCCGTTCCTGTTGCATGCTGCCGCCCCTTCTCTTCTGCCTCGTCATCATTATTTTACTATAAATTTGTATTACTGTGTCATTTTACACGTAGGTACAGTTACACTACAACTGTCACACCTACACCGTGTATTACATACACTACACTACATAACAATTAGTTGTTAATGTAAATGTAGCGAACTTTCGCTTAGTTTGACCTGAGTACAGGATTTTCACAGTCGTCACGGAGTTTTTCCCTCAAGCTTGTTTCTATTAACGTAAATACGAGGTTTTTTCGCTCACTGGCGACTGCGACTTTCTCCTGTAGCAGGATAGCACACACACCACAGTGTGAATCTCGTGCGAATGACTTAGGATGTGTACACATATATATATATATATCCACAAATTTTTTCCCATAAGGAAAAAAATTAACATTCTAAGGGCGTAATGTCACGAATCAATTCGCGACATTTCCTTTTGTGAGAAGCCACGAACTATTAGTGGAAAACTCACTGTGTATCGCTCAGCTAACCGTTTCTCCCTCCATTACGGAGTATACTTTCAAATCATTCGTCACCGTTTTCAAAAAGGTGACCGATTTAATGCACGTCACTAAGTGCTGTACTGAGCGATACTATTGTTTTTTTATTGTTCGCCCTGCTCATTCGACCGTTAAAAAAATGCGGCCGAGTGCTCCGCTTTCCCACGACTTACTCAGTCTTGTGTTTGTTGTGACGGAGGAAGATCCTGTGCCGCAGTGTGAGAGGTCAGCTAGTACCCAAACTCCACTTCACAGTTAGTCCAGTCTTCCCACCCATCTGGTGATAAGCAGCATTCATCGATTATAGTATTTCTTTTGTGTATTTTCTAGTTATAAGAGTTTAATTAAGGTGTTTTTTTTTAGACGTAAGTATTTAGCTCGTGTGAGAGTGAGTGAGTGCGTCTCATTGATTTGAAATGTAACGTTAAATTTATTTTTTGGGATTAATAAATTTAACAGTTCTATTTCTTGAGCTTCAATGTAAAGTAAAATCTTGTTTCATTTAATCCAAATTAAGCTTATTTTCCATATAGCTCCTAGCTTGCATAAACGTTTGCTTTCATAACTGGTACTTAGACCAGTCTTGTATTAACTTAATATCCGTTGTGCCATCTGGGAGTTAAGCATCGGCAAGAACCTGATGTTAGTATTAGTTATTTATTGTCAGGGGTGATGTAACTTTCTCCAGAGGCTAACAGTACAGTAATTCAGCAATTGTGAGTAATTAGTCTCTGCTGTGTACTGTTGAGAAAGTTTATAAATTCTCGTTCTTGAGAATCTTAGCAAGTCAGCGTAAAGTAATCGTTGCTTGATGTAGCAAGACAATCATTGTCTTTGCTCTTCAATATTATTGAATATTATTATCAAATTAAATAATATTTAACCATTTATATCAAAATTACCGTGTTATTTTAAAAACCCCGTGACACTCCCCACCTACAGCCCCTCCCAACAACGTGGAGTCAAAGGCATTTTGTCTCATTATCTCTCCTCCTTCTACTGTCTCCCTTCAACCCTTGTCTATTTACCGCATTTTTGCATCTTTATCTTTTTTCTATCGCTATTCCAATGGACACTGCTCCTTTGAACTGTCTGCTTGAATCAATCCACCATTATGACGTCACGCAGCACCCGTCTAACAATAAACTCTCATCCCTTTTCTGTCGAACATTCTAATGCAAGAGTTAACCATTGCTCCCAGTCCTTCAGGTATAGAACAGGGCAACTCTGGAACTGTCTTCCTCTGTCTTTATTTCCTACTATCTATCACCTCCAGTTTTTCCAACGCAGTGTGTCCAGGCATCCCGAAATGAGCGGATTTTGAATTTGGCCCTCTATTATCTTGTTTTTATTTTTTCTTTGAGTGCACAATCTTGCAAGATTACAGACTTTGGTTCCTGCTTCCTTACATAAAAAAAATAAATAAATGAATTTAACCCAATTGACGATTTCCCCACATTTGATCAAAACAATTCATCAGTCTTACTGCCCTGCCTGATCATTACCTACCACCCAGCCCCCTACCACTTGGTAAGAGCCCTCACCTTTCAGTGCTCTGGCCACTCTCCCCCATCTTGCAGCCGGTAAGGTGCGAATTAGACTCTTATCGCTTACTCATCATTTCAGCAATCCGTCACTTCGGCATGGATCACACATATGGATTGGAGGGAGGTGAATGACATCGATCCCATAAAGTACATGTGGGAGAGATTTTATCAGATAATTACATATGATTAGCACTAATCTTTCCCACATAAAACATTCAAACACTCACCCGACTGACAGCCACCGGATCACTAACAAAAGCAAGAAACTGTTACAGGTGAGCAATCGTGCATTTTACCAGCAGAATCATGATCTCTACAGAGAATTATGGAACAGGATTCAGGAAGAAGTCAGAGCAGCAAGGAAGGCTTACTACCCCCCCCCCCTCCCCGAAATCCAGCATCTGAAAGATGCCAACATCAGACAACGGTGTGGTTAAGTTATATGCCTTACTGGTTACAGTTAACAAAAACTCCATCTTAAGTGTTGATCACAAAATGATGATAGTAACGAGGAAGCTGCACACAAGATCATACCTCACTTTGCCAGTATATGCCAACGGCTACCAGCACTTGATCACAACTCCTTACCAACATACAAGAGTATCAGGTTATAAGTCCTTGTAAAGCAAATGCTCACAACGCCCAATGATTACCAATTAGGCTGCACGAGGAATCGGCACCAGAACTAGCCACACTCCACGCTTCTGTAATCAGCGCCCCACTTAGACAAGCCTAATGGTCCAGAGCATGGAAGAATCCAGAATCCTCTGACAAATTTCTTCCTGTGGCCATTGCAACCATATCCGGTCTTCGTTATGAAGTGATTATGTTTGAGTGGACCTATATTAACATCACTGACTCAGTACATTCCCAGCAGTTTGGAGATATGAATCCTCCTCTACCACACATTACCTTTTAAGTTTCCTTGACTTTATTTATCGCTAGTTGAAACACTGCAAAACTTCAGATGCACTAGCATTTGTGGACTTCATAATAACAACATAATTACAAAGACGGCAGTTGATCTAGGGCAGCGAGGGAGCCTGGTTACATGGCTGACTGCCTTCCTGTTGGGTTCTCAGCAGGTGGTCAGAAATCTAGGTACCACCCCTACCTTCCGTCCTCTCTCCTACGGCGTAGCACAGGACACCAAGATGCGTCCACTGTGCATTTTCCTGCTCATTAATGACGCTCCGAGGGACACAGATCGTCGATGGAAATTAGTCGATGATTTCACCTTCGGTATCCCAGTTGACAACATCTTTCTGACTGCTGCACTCCCGGATGTCATGAGCAACCTGGGAGAGAGGACCGCCAACAAAGATGTCGCAATCAGCCATGCCAAGACAGTCATGATGCATATCAACCTGGGGAAAAAAAAAATAAAACTTTCTACTTCCTGACATCGCACTGGGTTTTCATGGCCTTCGAGTGGTCGAAGACGTCAAGGTCATGGACATAACCATAAACAGCAACTTGACCAGGAAGTGTCATGTCAGCAGTGTCATCAAATCAGCACCATACTGCTTCTACCTGCTACGGCGAATGAAATTGCGTAACAAGCTGAAGAATGCTTACAACAATTTCATATTACAAAAGCTGACTTACGCATGTCCAGCCTAGGCATCACCTCTTACAACTACACAGATAGAGGTATCAGGAAAAGTGCAAAAAAGGCGTGCAAAATCATCCTCGGACATTCATGCATTATGTAGCAAGATGCTTTAGCCACACTTGACATTCCCACCTTGGAGTCCTTCCTTAAAATACAGACCTCAAACTTGGCCTCAAAATCACTCGTTCACCCTCATTTTCGTTCCATCCTCCCCCAAGACACCCCTCCATTCATTCACACCACATCATCAAACCCATAAAAGCCCAGACAGAAAGGTATAAAAACATTGCCATACCATACATAACGAGTACGACCAAGTAACCAGTGAGAGTACGAACAGAGAACTCAGGGTAATACTACTTCAGAACCCATAGATAATAAACTTTAGGGGAAAGAGCTGACCTGGCGAAGCATGTAACGCTGCCATACAAAAAATTTTAGTGTATGTTGCTGCTGCCAGACGTCCTTCACCTTAAGGGAAGAGCTCTAATAGTCAAGGAATTAGAAACTATGAACACATTAATACAATAATGACTTCACACAACCGTACCCTTCCTATATCTACATTTTTTTGTTCAAATCTTACTGAGGATTGAGTGATGGAG